>NC_048225.1:77427961-77722098 GCF_002007445.2 Ailuropoda melanoleuca
AAAAAAAAAAAAGAAACAAGACAGGGATGCGCACTCTCACCACTGTTATTCAACATAGTACTGGAAGTCCTAGCCACAGCAACCAGACAACAAAAAGAAATGAAAGGCATACAAATGGGCACAAAAGAAGCCAAACTTTCACTATTTGCAGATGACACGATACTCTATATAGAAAACCCAAATGACTGCACCAAAAAATTGCTAGAACTGATACACGAATTCTGTAAAGTCACAAGATACAAAAATAACATACAGAAATCTGCTGCATTTCTATACACCAATAATGAAGCAGCAGAAAAAGAACTCAAGGAATCAATCCCATTTGCAATTGTACCAAAAACCATTTTTAAGAATAAACCTAACCAGGGGCGCCTGGGTGGCTCAGTCGTTAAGCGTCTGCCTTCCACTTAGGTCATGATCCCAGCATTCTGGGATCAAGCCCCACGTCGGGCTCCCTGTTCAGTGGGAGGCCTGCTTCTCCCTCTCCCACTCCCCCTGCTGGTGTTGCCTCTCGCACTGCCTCTCTCTCTGTCAAATAAATAAATAAAGTTTAAAAAAAGAAGAAGAAGAAGAAGAAGAAGAAAGAATAAACCTAACCAAAGAGGTGAAAGACCAGTACTCTGACAACTATGAAACACTGATGAAAGAAATTCAAGAAGACACAAAGAAATGGAAAGACTTGCACGCTCATGGATTGTACAACCAATATCGTTAAAATGTCTATACCACCCAAAGCCATCTCACATTTAATGCAATCCCTACCAAAATACCAATAGCGTTTTTCACAGAGCTAGAACAACCAATCCTAAAATTTGTATGGAACCATGAAAGACCCTGAATAGCCAAAGCAACCTGGAAAAAAAAAAAAAAAAGCAAAGCTGGAGGCATCACAATTCTGGACTTCAGGTTATATTACAAAGCTGTAGTGATCAAAACAGTATGATAGTGGTACAAAAATCAACACATAGATGAATAAAACAGAACAGAAAACCCAGAAATGAACCCACACTATATGGTCAATTAATTTTTTGACAAACCAGGAATGAATATTCAAGGGGAAAAGACAGTCTTTTCAACAAATGGTGCTGGGAAAACTGGACAGCAACATGCAAAAGAATGAAAGCTGTACCACTTTTTTACACCATACACAGATATTAAAATTTTTATCAATCTAACTAGTAGTGATAGCTCATTTTTTAAATTTGCATCTTTAATAGTGAAGTTGACATTTTATATACTTTTTGGCCATGAACATTTCTCTTCTATGAATTAATTGCTTGTTCCTATCCTTTTTCTATTTTTCTATTGGGTTCAATCATTCTTACTGATTAGTAGATGGTCTTAAGTAGATACAGCCTTTGTGGGTTGAAAAGATATTACAAATATCCTCTTTAGTCTGTGTGTTACCTTGTCACTTTGTTTACAGTATCTTTTGTGTATAATTTTAAATTTATATATATAAGATATATATATCTTTTCTTTGAATGGTTCTGTACTTATGTCTTATTTTAAGGTATTGAGTGATATCTCAAGAATATAACAATCCTCCTCTATCTTTCACAAAGTTTGAAGCTTTTTCTTTTCACATTCATATCTTGCATAAACCTGTAATTGATTTTTGTGCACGGTACAAGGTAAGTATCTAATTTAACTTTTTTTCCAGATTAATAACCACTGTTCTCCGCACATTAAATATTTCATCATTTCCCCACTGAAATTTAGGGTCAGCTTCTCAGTTTGTATTTGATTGTTGCTGGTATATAGAAAGCTGCTGATCTAGGGTATTGGTCTTATGTCCATATTCTTGCTAAATTAAATTCTATTAGTACTAATAGTAGATTCCCTTGGATTTAAATCCTTATATCCAGCGGTTTGCTGGTAAATGTTTACCACTATTTCTCTGGGGAGAAACCCCTGATTTGTACCATTAGTAATGTCCATGACATATACTCCTAACATGGCCAACTTCAACCTAACAATGTGATGTTAACCAATTTACTAAACCCCTGAAATTTTAACAATCAGCTGGCAAGAGCTGGTAAAAGCCAGCTCCAGCAGAGTACTATGTTATGTCTCTTATTTATTTTTATCTTACTGCACTTGCTAGGACTGCCACTCTAATCATTAATAAAAGCCATGATAGGGATGGCTGTGTGGCTCAGTCGGTTAAGTGCCTGCCTTTGGCTCAGGTCATGATCCCAGGGTGCTGGGATGAAGTCCTGGGTCCACCTCCTTGCTCAGCAGGGAGCCTGCTTCTCCTCCTGCCAGCCCCTCCCCCTGCTTGTGCTCTCTCTCTCTCTGAAAATAAATAAATAAAATCATTTAAAAAAAAAGCCATGATAGTGAATATCATAGTCTTGTTTCTGACTTAATTTTTTCGAAAGATTTTACTTATTTATTTGAGAGAGAGATAGCGACAGAGAATGGTGACAGCACAAGCGGATCCCAGGACCCCGGGATCATGACCTGAGCCAAAGGCAGATGCTTAGGTGACTGGGCCACCCAGGCACCCCTTGTTCCTGACTTTAAAGAATGCTTCTAAATATTCAATACTGAGGTGCCTGGGTAGCTCTCAGTTAATTGTCTGACTCATGATCTCAGCTCAGATCTTGATCTCAGGGTCGTGAGTTCAAGCCCCACATTGGGTTTCATGCCCTACTTTTAAAAAATAAATAAATAAATAATAAATAAAGATTCAATACTAGGTAAGTTTGCTTCAGGTTTTTGATAGAGAGCCTTAATTAAGGAAGATTTCTCTGTTTCTATGTCCCTAAGAGCATTCATCATGGATGAGCGCAACATTTTTTCCAAAAGATTTTCCACATCTTTTGAAATTATCATGTGGTTTTGTTCATTTAGTCCTTTAATGTAGTGAATTATACTAATATTTTTTCTAATGTTAAAATCAACCTCTCATTAATGGGATAAACCCAACCTAGTATATTACATATTGTACTACACAATCTTAGATTCAATTTGTTAATATTTTATTTAAGATGTTTGCATCTTTGTTATTAAATGAGATTGGCTTATAATTTTTCTTCCTACTATTGTCCTTAACTAGTTTTGCTATAAAAGTTATTTCTCTCATAAAATAAGTTGAGCGGTTTTCCAACTCTCTTTATATTCTCTGAACATTGTATAAGCTAGAGATTACCTTTCCCTAAAAATGCAGTAAATCTTACCTTTTAAAATGTCTGAGCTCAGAGTTTTGTGGGGGTGGGGGGAAAAGGCCTATTTTTATTACTTATTCATTTTTTTCAAAATAACCATTGATATAGTCAAGATTTCTATTTTTTTCTTGAATTAATTTTGGTAATTTATACTTTTTAAGAAAATTGTCCATTTCATCCAAGTTTTCAAATGTATTGTCATAAAATTATTTATAATATATTCTAATGATTTTTTTCTTCAACTTTTTATTTAAATTCTAGTTAGTTAACATATAGCGTAATATTGGTTTCAGGAGTAGAATTCAGTGATTCATCACTTACATAAATACCTGGTGCTCATCACAAGTGCTGTCCTTAATACCCATCACCCATCTAGCCCACCCACCTCCCTCCATCAACCCTCAGTTTGTTCTCTGTGGTTAAGAGTCTTTTATGATTTGTTTCCACCTCTCTCTCTCTTCCTCCTCCCTTCCCATTTGTTCATCTGTTTTGTTTTTTAAATTCCACATGAGTGAAATACGGTATTTGTCTTTCTCTGACTTATTTCACTTAGCATAATACACTCTAGCTCCATTCACATCGTTGCAAATGGAAAGATTTCAAGACTTCAACTTTTTTGGTGGCCCAGTAATATTCCATTATACACACATACACACACCACATCCTCTTTATCCACTCATCAGTCGATGGATGTAATGATTTTTTTTTTGAAGATTTTATTTATTTGAGAGAGAAAGTGAGAGATAGCATGAGAGGGGTGAGGGAGCTCCCTCCTGAGCAGGGAGCCCAATGTGGGACTCGATCCTGGAACTCTGGGATCATGAACTGAGCTGAAGGCAGTCACTCAACTAACTGAACCACCCAGGAACCCAGATGTAAAGATTTTTTAAGTCTTAGCTTTTCCTGTGTATATGCTCCATCTTTTAAAATTCTAAATATTATTTATGCTCTCCACATCTCTGATATTATCAAATTTCAAAAATTATCAAATATTATCAAAGATTTTTCAACTCCATCTTTTTCACGAAACCAGATTTTGGTTTTGTTGATCCTCTCTATTGTTTCTTTATTTTCAATGTCATTACTTCACTTCTACTTTTTTCCTATTTTTCTTCTACTTTCTTTGGATTACTCAGTTGTTCTTTTTTTCTAACTCCTTGAGTAAAATGCCTTGCTTATGGTTTTCAATGTTTCTTATATTCTAATATATGTATTAAACTAGAATTTTAATTTTAGTTTTATTCCACAGGTCTAACATAGAGTGATCCTGTAGTCACTTAAATATTTCATAAGTTCTACTGTATCTTCTATGATCAACAGATGATTGAAAGTGTGCTTTTGTTTCCAAAATTATAGGGGATTTTCAATTATCTTTTTGTTACTATTTTCTAATTTTATTTTATTGTGGTCAGAGAACAAAGACTGCATGCTGTAAATCCTTTGATATTTGTTGAGACTTTATGGACTTACTTGGGATCAATTTTTTTAAATATTCCATGTGAGCCTGAAGAAAATGTATATTCCCTATTTGCTGGAGGACATTGTTTTCTTTTATTTTCTACAGTGACCATGTAATACACTTGCAATCTGAAAAAAAAAGTGGCTGAATAAAAAGAGCTAATTAGATCATGACTGCAAAACTAAAAAATCTTCAAAGGAAAGAGATAACAATATTATTATTAAGGATTTACTATATATCAGCTTACTATGTGCCAACTACTGTGATAAGATATTTATATTTACTATGTTATTTAATCCTTACAACATCCTATAAGGAAAATACAACTATTATTCCCATTTTTCAGCAGAAGAAACAGAAGCTCAAAAAAATTAGGTAACTTGCCCGGGTCATACAGCTAATTAAGAGAGACATCTGTGGGGGCACCTGGATGGCTCAGTTGGTTAAGCATCTGATTCTTGATTTCGGCTCAGGTCATGCTCTCAGGGTTGTGAGATTGAACCCAGCAGTGGGCTCCATGCTGGGTGTGGAGCCTGCTTAAGGTTCTCTCTCTCTGAAGGACAGAAGGTTTATTTGAACAAATTATAGCTGAGAACTTCCCTAATCCGGGGAAGGAAACAGGCATTCAAGGCCAGGAGACACAGAGAACCCGCCTCAGAATCAATAAAAATAGGTCAAAACCTTGACATATTGGGGCACCTGGGTGGCACAGCGGTTAAGCATCTGCCTTCGGCTCAGGGCGTGATCCCGGCGTTATGGGATCGAGCCCCACGTCAGGCTCCTCCGCTATGAGCCTGCTTCTTCCTCTCCCACTCCCTGCTTGTGTTCCCTCTCTCGCTGGCTGTCTCTATCTCTGTCAAATAAATAAAATCTTTAAAAAAAAAACAAAAAACCAAAAAAAAAACCTTGACATATAATAGTAAAGCTTGCAAATTTCAAAGAGAAAAGAGAAAATCCTGAAAGCTGCTCAGGACAAGAAGTCTTTAACCTACAAGGGTAGAAACATAAGGCTGGCAGCAGACCTTTCCACAGAGACCTGATAGGCCAGAAAGGACTGGCATGATATATTCAACATGCTAAATGGGGAAAAAATGCAGCCCATATTATCCAACAAGGCTGTCATTCAGAATAGAAAGAGAGATAAAGAGGTTCCAGGACAAACAAAAACTAAAGGAATTTGTGAACACTAAACCAACCCTGCAAGAAATATTAAAGGGGATCCTTTCAGCGGACGGACAGCCCAAAATTAACACAGACCAAAAAGGAACACAGACAATCTACAGGAACAGTGACTTCACAGGTAACACAATGGCACTAACTTCATATTTTTCAATAATTATTCTGAATGTAAATGAACTAAATGCTCCAATCAAAAGACATAGGGTGTCAGAATGGATTAAAAAAAAAACCCATCTTATATGCTGCTTACAGGAGACTCATGTAAGGCTCAAAGACACCTCCAAATTGAAAGTGAGGGGGTAGAGAACCATTTATCATGCCAACGGACATCAAAAGAAATCTGGAGTAGCCATACTTATATCAGACAAACTAGATTTTAAACCAAAGACTGTAATAAGTGATGAAGAAGGACACTATATCATAGTAAAAGGGTCTGTCCAACAAAAAGCTCTAACAATTATAAATATATATGCCCCTAACTTGGGAGCAGCCAAATATATAAACCAATTAATAACAAAATTAAAGAAATTCATTAATAATAATACAATAATAGTAGGGGACTTCAACACCCCACTCACAGCAATGGACAGATCAACTAAGCAGAAGATCAACAAGGAAACAAAGGCTTTGAATGACACACTGGACCAGACGGATTTAACAGATATATTCTGCTATATATATTTAGAACATTTCATCGTAAAGCAGTAGAATACACATTCTTCTCAAGTGCACATGGAACATTCTCCAGAATAGATCACATACTGAGTCACAAATCAAGTCTCAACCAGTATAAAAAGACTGAGATTATACCATGCAAATTTTCAGACCACAATACTTTAAAACGTGAAGTCAACTACAAGGAAAAATTTGGAAGGACCACAAATACATGGAGATTAAAGAGCATCCCACTAAAGAATGAATGGGTTAACCAGGATCCACGGAAGCAAATGAAAATGAAAACATGACAGTTCAGAACCTTTGGGATGCAACAAAGGTGGTCATAAGAGAGAAGTATATTGCAGTACAGGTTTTCCTCAAAAAATAAGATAAGTCTCAAATACACAACCTAACACTACACATAGAGCTGGACGAAGAACAGCAAATAAAGCTTAAATCCAGCAGGAGAAGAAAATAATAAAGATCAGAGCAGAAATCAATGATATAGAAATTTAAAAAAAAGTAGAACAGATCAACAAAACTAGGATCTAGTTCCTTGAAAGAATTAATAAGATTGATAATCTCTGGGATACCTGGATGGCTCAGGGGTTAAGCATCTGCCTTTGGCTCAGGTCATGATCCCAGAGTCCTGGGATCGAGCCTTGCGTCAAGCTCCCAGGGAGACTGCTTCTCCCTCTCCCTCTGCCTCCTCCCCCCTGCTCATGCTCTGTCTCTGTCTCCCTCTCTCAGATAATATCTTAAAAAAAAAAAAGATCAATAAACTCCTAGCCAGACTTATCAAAAAGAAGAGAAAAAGGACCCAAATAAATAAAATCATGAATGAAAGAGGAGAGATCACAACCAATACCAAAGAAATACAAACAATTATAAGAGATTATAAGCAATTATATGTCAACAAATTACACAATCTGGAAAAATGGATACATTCTTAGAAACACATAAGCTACCAAAAGTGAAACAGGAAGAAATAGAAAACCTGAACAGACTCATAACCAACAAAGAAATTGAATGAGTAATCAAAAATCTCCCAACAAACAAGAGTCCAAGGCTGGATGGCTTCCCAGGGGAATTCTATCAAACATTCAAAGAATTGATACCTATTCTAAAATTGTTTCAAAAAATAGAAAGGGAAGGAGAACTTCTAAACTCATTCTATGAGGCTAGCATTACCCTGATCCCAAAACCAGATAAAGACCCCACCAAAAAGGAGAATTACAGACCAATATCCCTGATGAGCATGGATGCAAAAATTCTCTCCAAGATACTAGCTAAAAAAAAACATTAAGAGGATTATTCACCATGACCAAGTGGGATTTATTCCTGGGCTGCAAGGTGATTCAACACCTGCAAATCAATGTGATATACCACATTAATTAAAGAAAGGTCAAGAACCATATGATCCTCTCAATAGGCGCAGAAAAAAGCATTTGACAAAACACAGCACCCTTTCTTGAGAAAAACTCTCCACAGTGTAGGAATAGAGGGAACATACCTCATTATCATAAAAGCCATATAGGAACATACCTCAGTATCATAAAAACCCACAGTGAATATCATCCTTGATGGGGAAAAACTGAGAGCTTTTCCCCTGTGGTCAGGAACATGACAGGGATGTCCACTCTCACCACTGTTGTTCAACATAGTACTAGAAGCCCTAGCCTCAGCAATCAGACAACAAAAAGAAATAAAAAGCATCCAAATTAAAAATGTAGAAGTCAAACTTTCACTCTTAGAAGACAACATGATACTCTATGTAGAAAACCCAAAAGATTCCAGCAAAAAATTGCTAGAACTGACACAGGAATTCAGCAAAGTTGCAGGATATAAAATCAATGCACATAAGTCAGTTGCATTTCTATACACTAACAATGAGGCAGAAGAAAGGGAAATCAAGGAATCAATCCCATTTACAATTTCACCAAAAAAAATGAGATACCTAGGAATAAACCTAAACAAACAGGTAAAGGATCTGTACTCTGAAAACTACAGAACACTTATGAAAGAAATTGAGGAAGATGCAAAAAAATGGAAAAACTTTCCATGCTCATGGACTGGAAGAACAAATATTGTTAAATGTCTATGCTACCCAAAGCAATCTACTACTAATATTGCTATTCCATGCAATCCCTATCAAAATACCATCAACATTTTTCACAGAGCTAGAACAATCCATCCTAAAATCTGTATGGAACCAGAAAAGACCCCAAATAGTCAAAGGAATGTTGAAAAAGAAAACCAAAGCTGGAGGCATCACAATTCTGGACTTCGAGTTGTGTTACAAAGTTGTAATCATCAAGACAGTATGGTACTGGCACAAAAACAGATACATAGGTCAATGGAATAGACAATAGAGAACGACAGAATAGAGAACCCAGAAATGGACCCTCAACTCTCTGGTCAACTAATCTTCAACAGTGCAGAAAAGAATATCCAATGGAAAAAAGACAGTGTCTTCAACAAATGGTGTTGGGAAAATTGGACAGCCACATGCAGAAGAATGAAACTGGGCCACTTTCTTACACCATACACAAAAATGAACTCTAAATGGATGAAAGACCTAAATGTGAGATAGGAATCAATCAAAATCCTAGAGAACACAGGTAGTAACCTCTTTGACCTTGACCACAGCAACGTCTTGCTAGACACGTTTCCAAAGGCAAGAGAAACAAAAGCAAAAATGAACCATTGGGACTTCATCAAGATAAAAAGCTTTTGCACAGCAAGGGAAATAGTTGACAAAACTAAAAGGCAACCTACAGAATGGGAGAAAATATTTGCAATGTCTTATCAGACAAAGGGCTAGTATCCAAAATCTATTTAAAAAAAAAAAAGTATCACACTCAGCACCCAAAAAACAAAAAATCTAATCAAGAAATGGGCAGAGGGGCGCCTGGGTGGCACAGCGGTTAAGCATCTGCCTTCGACTCAGGGCGTGATCCCGGCGTTGTAGGATCGAAGCCCCACATCAGGCTCTTCTGCTATGAGCCTGCTTCTTCCTCTCCCACTCCCCCTGCTTGTGTTCCCTCTCTCGCTGGCTGTCTCTATCTCTGTCGAATAAATAAATAAAATCTTTAAAAAAAAAAAAAAAAAGAAATGGGCAGAAGACATGAACATTTATTTCTCCAGAGGATACATAACAATGTCCAATAGACACATGAAAAAATGTTCAACATCACTTCGCATCAGGGAAATATCAATCAAAGCCACAATGATACCACCTCACACCAGTCAGAATGGCTAAAATTAACAAGTCAGGAAATGACAGATGTTGGCTAGGATGCGGAGAAAGGGGAACTCTCTTACACTGTTTGTGGGGATCCAAACTAGTACAGCCACTCTGGAAAACAGTATGGAGGTTCCTCAAAAAATTAAAAATAGAGCTACTCAGGGCACCTGGGTGGCTCAGTCAGTTAAGAGTGTGCTTTCGAAAAAATAAATAAATAAATAAAAAAGACTGTGCTTTCAGCAGGGTTCCTGGATGGAGCCCCATGTTGGGCTCCCTGCTCGGTGGGGAGTCTGTTTCTCCCTCTGGCTCCCCCTGGCTCATGCTCTCTCCATCTCTCTCTCTATCAAATAAATAAATAAAATCTTAAAAAAAAATAGAGGTATCCTGTGACCAGCAATTGCACTACTAGATATTAATCCAAAGGATACAAAGTGATTTGAAGGGGCACATGTACCCCAATGTTTATAGCAGCAATGCCCACAAATAGCCAAAATATGGAAAGAGCCCAGATGCCCATTGACAGACAAACGGGTAAAGAAGTTGTGGTGGATATATAAAGTGGAATATTACTCAGCCATCAAAAGGAATGAAATCTTGCCATTTGCAACAATGTGGATGGAACTAGAGGTTATTATGCTAAGGGAAATAAGCCAGACAAAGAAAGACAAATACCATATGATTTCACTCATATGTGGAATTTAAGAAACAAAACAGAGGAACATAGGGGAAGGGAGGGAAAAATAAAATTAGATGAAAACAGAGAGGGAGGCAAAGCATAAGAGACTCTAAATCTAGGAAACAAACTGAAGGTTGCTGGAGGGGAAGGAGGTGGGGGAGTGGGGTAACTGGGTGATGGGCATTAAGGAGGGCAATGATGTAATGAGCACTGATGTTATATGCAACTGATGAATCACTAAACTCTACTTCTGAAACTAACAATATAATATGTTAATTAAATTGAATTTAAATTAAAAAAAGGTTCTCTCCCCCCACCGCCACTAACACCTGCACATGCAGCCTCTCTCTCAAAAAAAAAAAAAAAGAGTGAAGTCTGTGTACTTAACTTCTATGATATACTATACCAACATGCATACACATACTCACACATTCATGCATCTGTATACATATATATGCAAGACATAAAGCAGGCACATCAACTTTATCCAACTAGAGATGGTACATAGCATCTTTAGGTAGTCATACGTAATATCGATGAGAGAAAAAAGACAAAATACCTCTAGTGGTTTTTTCATTCAGATTCACACCGTATTTTGCCAAAGCTCTAATCACATCACTTTGCCCAGCCATACAAGCAGCATACAACAAATTTCTCCCAACGATGTCTTCTTCCAAGAGTAGCTGCATGGCCTGTTCATGATGAGGGTTCTCAGGATCCTCAAAAAACTTCTGCAAACCTTCTACATCCCCTGTGAGAGCAGGTTGTAAGAGAGGATTAAGAGTGACTGTTTCCTCTGGTTCTTTCGCTTCTTCTTCATCATCATCATCTTCCTGCTGTGAGAAAAATACTGATTTTTCTGAACTCTCTGATTCTGGAGGTCCTTCTGGCTCCATTAACTCCAAAAATACCTGAGGCCAAGAAAAAGTAATAGTAATCTACTCAAAAAATAATAATAATCTAAGCAAACTCATCAGTATTTGTTTATCTGCTTATTTCTTCAGTCAACTGACAATACAGATGGGATAAAAATACTTAACTGGTTCATTAGGGAAATGCAAATCAAAACCACCATGGGATACCTAACTGGCAATATACCTATTGGCATGGTAATCATCAAAAAGACAATAAAAAGTTTGGCAGGCCTGTGGGAGAACTTTACCCTCATGCGCTGGTGAGGTGGGGATGAAAGATGGTGCAGCCATTTTGGAAAATGGTGTGGCAGTTTCTTCAAAAGCTAAACATTAGTGTAACATACAACACAACAGTTCCATTACCGGGTGTCTATTCAGGAGAAATGAAAAGATTCGTCTGCACAAAGACTTATACATGAATGCCCACAGCAGCATTGTTCATGATCGCCAAAAAACTCAAAACAATCCAAATGTTCAAGTGGTGAATGGATGAACACAACTGGGTATAGCCTTAGAATGGGATTTTATTTGACAATAAAAAGGGACGAACTGCTCAAACATGTTACAGCTTGGATGAACCTCAAAGACACCATGCAAAGTGAGGGAAGCCAGACGTAAAAGGCACATTGTATGATTTCATTGATGCAAAATGTCCCGAGGCAAATTTATAGAAACAGAAAGCAAATTAGTGGTTGTCACGAGCTGGGGGTGGGGACAGCCCCCAGAAATGAGCACAGGAGAACTTCCAGGGGGATGGAAAGTCTCTAAAACAAGTATGGTGATGATCACACAACCCTATAAATTTAATAAACATCATCGAATGGTAGACTTGGAAAAAAAGTACTTAAATGGTTGAAAATAATTATAAAATAGGACACTTCATCCATGCAATCAATTGTGCACACTGCCTGAATATACACTAAAATGCTGAATGTGTGATATAAACAGTAAATTCAACAGGAACAGAAGAAACAGATCAATGTGGCTAGATTTATTAGGAAAAGATTGAAAGAGAATGCTAAAGAGATTCACCTGCCTAAACAAGGGTCCATGTCAGGGAAAAGTGAAAAATACAGAGGGATTATTGGAGCCAGATTAAAACTTTAAAACCTAGGCACTGACATTTAGACAGAATTATTCATTCAGTGATGCTTACTGAAAGCTTACTAATGTACTAAGTGCTGTGTAGGCACTATGTAAATTACAAAGAAGAATCAAATTTATTTCCTGCCCTCAACGACTTACTATTTTAAGGGAGAAAATATGACATGCACAAAAGGTAATAAGTGCTAAGTATCATAAGACATGAAGTATGCTATGGGAGTTCAGAAGGGATGAGATTAATTCCAGGAACAATTAATTAATCAAGGAATTCTTCATGCTCACTCTGGCAGAACACATATTAAATTGGTAGTGAATCAGGAAAGAGTAGTACATTCCCCTTCATATTTATAAGAATGTTTGTAACATCACTATTCATAACAGCAAAAATCCTGGGCAGGAAAACAAAGCCCAAGAACAGGAGCATAAACTGTAGCATAGTCACACAAAATAGTATATAGTAATTAAAATGAATAAATTATAGTGATACCATGTGGTAGGCAGCTTCTAACATGGCTGCCAGTGACTCTCACCCTGTCTCCTGGTATTCATACCCTTGTGTAATTCCCTCCCCTTGAAAGCAGCCTGGACATAGTGACTTTCTTCTAATGAGAATACAGCAACAGTGATGGGATGTCATTGCCACAGTTTGGTTAGAGCAGACTGTGACTTTGTCTTGGTATTCTCTCCCTGGCTCTTCTCATGTAGTATGATGGAAAGGGCCACCTTTCAAGGAACAGAGGGCAACCTCTGGCCAACAGCCAGTAAGAAACAGAAGCCTTCAATCCATTAGCCCATGAGGAACTTAATTAACTCTGCCAACAACCACAGAAGGAGTTTGGAAGTGGATCTGCCCCAGATGAACCTTGAGATGACTGAAGCCACTGGCAATACCTTGACTGTAGCTTCGTGAGAGATGCCAAAGTGAAAGATCTAGCTAGGCTGTGCCCTGATTCCTGAGCCAGAGAAACTGGGAGATAATGAATGTGTGCTATTTTAAGCTACCACATTTGGGGGTAATTTGTCATGCAGCAATAAACAACTAAAGCACATAATATGAATGAATCTTAGCAATATAACATTAATGGGAAAAAACAGATCCATAAGATTACATATATCAAGATAAATTTTTGTAAAGTTCAAAGCAATTAAAATGGACGTTTTCTGAATGCAAATAGACGCAGTAAGACTATTTTTTAAAAAAAGAAGAAAAGCAAGATTCCACACAAGATTCAGGATCATGTTTCTGGCAGGAGGGTAGGGGGAAGACACAGGATATGGGATAAATGGAGTCATATATTTTGTAAAAATTACAGCATTAAGCTGGGCCAGAACGAATGGGCAAGATTTGGTCACTCAGAAGGCAGAAGAAAGGGCACACTAGTTAGACAGAATAACATCTCTATCTACCATAGCCCTACATTAATCTCTACCCTCACTAAATGTATATACTTGTAAGCTGTTGAAGTTAGGAATTCTTTGATTACAGATAACAGAAAAGTAATAAGACTGACTTTTACAAGTAAAAGATTATTTTTTTCACATAACAAGAAATTTAAAGGTGGAGATGGGGGCGCCTGGATGGCACAGCGGTTGGGTGTCTGCCTTCGGCTCAGGGCGTGAGCCCGGCATTGTGGGATCGAGCCCCACATCAGGCTCCTCCCCTGTGAGCCTGCTTCTTCCTCTCCCACTCCCCCTGCTTGTGTTCCCTTCTCTCGCTGGCTGTCTCTGTCTCTGTCGAGTAAATAAATAAAATCTTTAAAAAAAAAAAAAAGAGGTGGAGATGGTTCAGCAGCTCAAAAATATAGATGCAAGCTCGTTCTATCTTTCTATTCCATCATAGTGTGTAAGATTTTCATCATCACGGCTGTTGCCTCATAGTGACAAGAGGACTGTTGTAACTCCTGGCATCACATCCGCATTTTTTATAGTAATTTTTTATTATGTTTTGTTAGTCACCATACAGTACATCCTTAGTTTTTGATGTAGTGTTCCATGATTCATTATTTGCGCATAACATGCAGTGCTCCAGAAGGGGGAACACATCTGCATTTGTGGCAGGAAAATGGGGGAATCCTCCAAAGGATAGCTATGCCATCCATCCTTTTTAAAAGGAAAGCAAAACAAATTCTTTCTTAACAAACCCTAACAAAGGCCAGATTGTATCCCTATATTTAAAAGAAGCAAAAAAAAAAAAAAAAAAAAAAAAAAAAAACAANAAATCAAGTTTCTCGATTTTCCCGTCTTTATAATAGAAGCAAGCAAGGCAGATAGGGTTGGGAAGGGGAGTTGTTTGCCCATCAGCCATGACTCCGCCATAAGATGTGGCCCAAACCTTATCTTTGAAATTGTTTCATTTAATTCCTTCATTTTACAGAATAGAGAAAACTTACACTCCTTTTGAGTGCTAGCATCTAACTCTCCACCCTCCCAACACATATACACACACACACACCACACACACACACACACGCACACACACACACGCACATACATACACTTTCTTAAAGAATCCCAATCTCCATTTTAGAGATTTCTAGTGGAAGATAAAGCTAACCTTCCACTATGTAAGCCAAAGAGGCAAGACCCTCCTCGTCTCCATCTCCCCACAAGGTTGGCGGGGGCAAGAATATAAATTAGGCTCTGCCAATCAGCTGCTCAATCCTAGGATCTTGACACATTTTCTGCTGTTGTTTTTAATCATTTCATATTAGTTTAAGGTATACAGCATAATAATTTGATCCATGTACATATTATAAAATGATTACCATGGTAAGCTAACATCCATCACCCCACATAATTACAAAAGCTTTTTCTTGTGATGCAAACTTTTAAGATCTAATCTCTTAGCAACTTTCAAATACAATATAGTATTGTATTTAATTCAATGCAGTATTGTCAACTATAGTCACCACGCTGTACGTATTTATCCTATAACTGGAAGTTTTTACCTTTTGACCCTCTTTATCCATTTGACCTACCCCTAACTCTACCTCTGGCAGCCACCAACCTATTCTCCATATCTGTAAGTTAAATTTTTTTAGCTTTCACAATAAATGACCAGGATCTTGACACCTGAACAAGGGACACGGGAACATGAGGTTAGTTGAAGGTCATTCATCACAGTTTCAGCAAGGGTGTACTGATTAAACTTCCTGCTATGAGAACATGTCGTGGTTCTTGTGGTCTGACCCTCCAAAGCTCCCTTGGTTCCTGCTCGTTTTCAGGCTCCTCATGATCATGTGAGCTCCTCATATAGTGCTCAGACACAGCTGTCTTCCCTAAAATCTGATCTCCCCTTCTTTAGGAATAGAACCCCATTCTCTTTTTTTTAACCACACATTTTTTTAAAAAAACAATATTTATATTGGAATAAAACTACTTCCCAGTCTCTCTTGCAACATAACATGACCATATGTTCAAATAGTAGGCATAAGATGTAAGTAGTCATGTAGTATGCAACTTCTAGGAAAATGTAATTCCTTCTTACTGGATTGCAAGCATGATGACTAGAGCATGCACTGCTAATTTAGACCATGAGGTGGATGTCTGGTCCAAATACATATATATTGTTTAATATATTGTATTGTACATGGCATATGTAAGTTATTTTATTGTATTATATAATATATATTAGTTTATGATATCTTATTTCCATTTTATATATGTAAATATATATACATCTTCTACTAATAGGGTAACCAAACAAATAACTTATTGTCAGTAGTAATGGACACTTGGGACACTTTTGTCCTGGGTACACTGCATATATGGGGTATACCTGCATGTATGTCATTAACCAAAATACTATTTATCCTTACTACATGTAATATACTGATGTTTTTATTCCCATTATATTTTTTTAATTTTTCATTTTTTAAGTAATGTCTACACCCAACGTGGGGCTCAAACTCAGGACCTTGAAATCAAGAGTTGCATGCTCTTCCAACTGAGCCAGCCAGGTGTCCCTATTCTCATTATATTTTTTAAGGCTGGTGCCACCCACCAAACTCATTTTATGACCCACTAATGGGGTACAAGCCACTGTGAAGAAACATTAGTTTTGAATAACCTCTATGGAACTATACGAAGTAATCAACAAGAGAGAATTTAACAGATGTTAGACAGCATGTGTTTATAGTTAATAGCCTGGGTGACATATGTTTCAATGTACCCAGGGCAGTGCTAGTTACATCTGTTCCCCCTGCTGTAATTTTTAATAGCATCCTCTTTTACTCTCAAAGATGTCTATCATTGCCACACAATAAATTGTTTTATCACCCTATTAATAACATTGTGATCTTCTGGAACATATCTGCTATAAACATCTATACTCAAACCTTAGAGAACAGAGGCAGAATATGTTTAAAATACCTTTCCTCACCAGCCTAGTGAAGGCCCAGACATGAGACCTTGAAGATACTGAGAAAATCCTATTTACATCTCATGCACATTCTTGTTACTAGGCCTAGAATAATGTTTTTCTTCCTCCTCCATTCCTACTAGCCAAATCCTATTTAGGCCAAGCTATAAACTTATTTTCTTCCTAAAACTTTCCTTGACTCCTCTCTAGAATACACATGGGCCTTTTCCTCCTATGATCTTCAAAGGCCATTATATGTAGTCTGTAACATACAACTTACCAAGTATGGTATTATATTATTTTCTACTTGTTTCAACTATAGAAGACATCTACCTAATTAGATTATAAACTGGATGGGCAAGGATCAAGCCTTACATTTTTCTTGTGTCACTTTCAGATTACCACAATTCTGACATGTATGTATTCAATAACTCTTAACATCAAGGCTGCAATTACCACTGCTTTTCTTCACAGCCAAGAACAATAGGTTTTGGAGTCAGAAAGACTTGAGTTTATAATCCAATCCTGCAATTTATTAGTTGCATAATACTGGGTGATTTACCTAATCTCTTGTAGGAATAACACTAGACCTAGTTTATAGGATTGTTCTGAGAACTAGACTAAATAAGATGATGGATATGCCAAGCACATGGTGAGCACTCAGGAAGCAAAACCTATCATCATCATATATCATTATTTCTCCAGCAAAAGCACTCATGAAGTAAGAGAAGAGATGGTAATACTATTTTTTATTCTTTTTCTTTAATACACTGTTGTCCTACACAGGGTGTGAATAAATTATTTTCTCTCTACGACCACCAAACGTTTGATTACAGACACATTATTCTGCATCTAGGGATCAGTATGGCCCCAGGTAAATCACAGATTTATAAATAAACTGGATCAAATCTGGAAATATGATTCAGTCTAGAATACTCAAGCTACCCTTGATATATCCTTGAATGGGGCTTAATTTCCATATCAGCCCAGAATTAACATGATTAGGGCAGCATTTCTCAAATTCCTTGATCTCAGGGCTCTTTACACTCTTAAAAATGGAAAGTTCCCAAAATTATTATGTGGTTATATCTACCAATATTTACCATATTAGAAAAAATATATCATATTAGAAATTAAAACTTAGAAATCTTTAAAATATTTATTAGTTCATCTTAAAATAATTACATGTTAACATACAAAATATAGCTTATGAAAAATATATTTTACAAGGAAAATTTGATAGGAAGAGTAGCATTATTTTACATTTTTGCTAATCTCTAATGTCTGGCTTATTAGAAAAGAGATGGGTTCAAATACCTGCTTCTGCTTTCATTGCCATGACATGTGATGCTGTGATATCACCTGTTATTTAGCCTCTAGAAAACCACTATAGCATGTGAAAGAATGAGAATACAAAAACAAATGATGTCTTTAATATAAAGATAATAATAAATGATATCTTTAACACGAAGATAGCTTTACTGGTGAACTCCCCGAAAAATGTCGTAAGGATCCCCAGGGAATACTCAGATCATACTTTGAGAACCACTGGACTAGGACAAAGTCCTAGGACATAAGCCACACTGATCTATGGTCAAACCTTCGAGACTGTTCTTGTCCAAATCTAGACTAAAATGAGATCAGCCTTTCTGAAATAAAAGGACAAAGTGAAGTCTTCCAGGGCATTTATCCGTAGGCCTGCCTTTTAAAAGACATCTAGTCAGGAGGAAAAAAGTAAACTCTCCTGTCATATGTTTGGTGGTCTAAGGCTGATTGTGTCCTTCATCATACTGTCTTTTAAAATAGAGCAAATAACTTTTTCTTCTTATAACATCGAAGTTTTAGAATATTTTGACGTATTTTTACCGTGACTATAAGTACTAATAGGATGACCATAATAACAGATTTTCTTTCTTCCTGTTATCAATATTCTATATATTGAAATGTTTTTCTAAAGATTTATTTATTTGAGAGACAGAAAGAAAGAGAGAGCATAGGGAGAGGGAGAATCTCAAGCAGACTCCACACTGAGCACGGAGCCTGACATGGGGCTGGATCTCATGACCCTGAGATCGTAACCTGAGCAGAAATTAAGAGTTGGACGCTTAACCGACTGAACCCAGATGCCCCTATATTGAAAATGTTTAACTCTACTTCCTCACTAAAGTTTTTGTTTTAGAAAATACTTATTTTCCGGGGCGCCTGGGTGGCACAGCGGTTAAGCGTCTGCCTTCGGCTCAGGGCGTGATCCTGGCGTTGTGGGATCGAGCCCCACATCAGGCTCTTCTGCTGTGAGCCTGCTTCTTCCTCTCCCACTCCCCCTGCTTGTGTTCCCTCTCTCGCTGGCTGTCTCTATCTCTGTCGAATAAAGAAATAAAATCTTTAAAAAAAAAAAAAAAAGAAAATACTTATTTTCCATGAGAAATACGTAATTTATATTTAACATAAGCTTATTTTGTTATTGTTAAAAGAATTAATAAACATGTTTTAATTCTCAGTTTTAATTTCTAATTCTTACTATATTTTTAATGCTTACTGTATGGCTAGATATAACCCACAAAAATGAAAACTCTTTGGGATCAGTAATTTTTTAAGAGTGTAATGGAATCCTGGGACCAAAAAGTTTGAGGACCACTGTCTTAGGACATGGATGAGATCCAGAAGTGGCAGAGTCTTGCAGGAGCCCTTGCCCCCACAAGCTTTCTGTAACAGGGTGAAGAAGTTCTGTAGGGCAGGAGGTCTGTGGATCAAACCACCCCGCCCATGGTGGAAGGGAAGTCACAAAAAAGACTCAGGGCACTGACCAAACCAGGAGAAATGTATTCATAAGCTACATGACTCCAAACACGACAAAGGGACCTCAGACACTTCCTCCCAGATCTCATGAATGCACACATACCCACATACTAAGACACCATCTCAAGGAGAGAATCAGGGGATAAGTTATCTGAGAACCTAAATATTTCTGTGTAAGAGAAATTAAACATTAGACAAAGAAGCCAATTACAGATAGGTCTAAACTTTAAAACCAATTGAACATTTCAATTATTTTTTTCCCTAATAATCAATGAGTGAGTGCTTACAAAAGAAACTAGGTCATAGAAAAAAATAAATTACATTTTCTTTGCCCACAAAAGTTATAACAGAAATCAAAATTGCAACCTAAGTGCCTATAGCCAAAAGTTCATAGAGAATGTAAGCATGGAGAGGGGAGGCAGGGTTGGAACTATGAAGACAGAATGGCACAGCAGTCTGTGAGTCGGAAGGCCCAAGCTTGAGTCCTCATTCTGGTATTTAATAATTATGTGACTTTTCTGAACTCACACCCCTTATTCATGAAATGAGAACAGCACCTACTCTGCTTTACTTAATTCGTGTCGGAAAGCAAGTCTACAAACTCTTGCTTTTAACTATAAAGCGCGAACTCTTTTGAGGTCGCTAAGGCACTAATAATAGAATATCACAGAGGCCACTGCCCCCCCCCCCCAGGCCATTCCCCACAGTCTAGTGGGGAAGCCACCAGTAAATCAGCAAGGACAGTAAGATAAGGGATATAAAAGGAGATAAGCAAAGAACGCTTTGACAGTAAAGACGCTGGACAGCTAAATTAGATTCGAAGCGGGGAGGTTCGGAAAGGCTTCCCAGAAGTGGAGGAGTAGGAGTCTTAAAATAAGAAGAAAAGGGCAAACCAGAAAATGAAAAGCACCAACAAAGGGCAAGGAGGCAGACAAGCTCGAAGTTATGATGAATAGATCTTAAGGGTCTTTTAAGCTAGCTGAAGTCTTGCTTCAAAAAACGTAGTCCCTTGAGGATTTTAAGTCCCCCAGCTCAAGGAGGGGCCCCAAAGGGCAGCCCGGAGCCCCGGGGGTTAAACAAAGGAAGGCCTGAAGAAGAGCAAGCAGAGAGTGGCAGCCGCACCGCGCGTCCCTGGAGGCCCGGCGGGGCGGGCACCAGTCACTTCTGGACGCCGAAGTTCGCCTTCCGGCCCGAATCCCTGAGGGACCCTCGGGGATCTCCGAGGCTGCCCGCCGGGCGGGAGCCGCTCTATAAAGCTCGGTGCAGAGGCAAAGCCTGAGGCCGCCGCGGCTGACACCCACGCCCCTCCGGCTCCAGCCCCAGCGGCCACGCGGGGAGACGCCCCTTCCTCCCCCCGTCCCCACTCCAAGCACCCACCGTGGACCTCCTCGCGGACCCCGACTCACCGCTCCCCGGACCCCGGGCTTTCGCGGTTACCATGGCGACGGCGCACCCTTGCGCGGTAGCGCCGCCCCGAGCGCTGCGGTTCCGGCAGCGCGCGAGGGTCAAGGTTGCCAGGTGCGAGTCTCGAGAGCGGGAGAAAACCGGGAGGCATTCGTCAAAATGAGTTAAATCGCTGCGTTTGGATGGTGGCGCGCGGGTTTTTCTTTATTTTGTAAATTTTCTACCTTATGGTCTGTATTTACAGTTTAAAAAATAAAATTTGAAAATAAAGCATGCACATTGGTTGCAGGTCCGTCGAAAGTCTTATCTTTGGCCTTTGAACGAAAGAATTTTTCCAGAAATACGAGGATGCTTTCAGAAAACTATGAAAGATTGTAATTATAACGGACAGCTTGCTTAATTTTCTAGGCTGTTAGAGGTCTTTCTGTTATGGTTTATGGTCATTGTCACCAGCAAGTCCGTTTCCTGAGACATCACAAGTGCCGAGGATGTCAGGAGTGGAAGGGCCTCGGAAATTAACATCTAGTTTGGTTAAGGAATTTAAGATCCAAAACAGAAGACGCCTAGTGAAGGAGAACATTCGTTTCTTTACTATTTCTACAAGGAAATCGTTAAAGAGGAGGTAGTATTTTAGAGGAGCTCAGAACATTTGAGTTGAAGGCTGAATAGCCTCGTTTTAAAATAAATATTTGGCCTAAGACCCAAGCAAAATATCGCTATCATAGATCTGAACTTCTGGAATAAAGAATAAATTTGGGAGGCACCTAGATGGAGTAGTAGGTTAAGCCTCTGCCTTCCTCGGGTCATGATCCCAGGGTCCTGGGATGGAGCCCAGCATGGGGGTCCTTGCTCCGCCTGGAGCCGCCTTCTCCCTCTCCCTCTGCTTGCCTCTCCCCCTACTTGTGCGTTCTCTCTCTCTGTCAAATAAATAAATAAATAAAATCTTAAAAAAAAAAAAAAGGAAATGGACTCTGAGAAACAAATTGAGGGCTTCAGAGGGGAGGGGGTGGGGGAATGGGATAGACTGGTGATGGGTAGTAAGGAGGGCACGTATTGCATGGTGCCCTGGGTGTTATACGCAACTAATGAATCATCGAACTTTGCATCAGAAACCAGGGATGTACTGTATGGTGACTAATATAATGTAATAAAAAAACATTTAAAAAAAGGAAATTTGAAAAAAATTTAACTGTAATTATTAAATTTCTCTTATTCAAAGTAGTTGTAACAGTCAAAATATTAGAGTTTGACATTACAGACAAGAACAATAGTCTAGAAATTTTGTCATCTGCTAGCTTGCTCCTGCAATCAACATAGAGCACTTTAAGTACTCATTTCCTGCTGAAGTTGTTGGAGGAGCAAGACATTTCAGGTATTTCACTTTTAATATGGTATACGTATGTACTATGTTTTTCATAGTCTGGTTGGGGTTTTTTTTAACATCTGGATGGAAGATGACTTCTGATGCATGATCATGCATGAATCTGTTTTTAATTAATCTTCATTGGGTGTGAAGAATTCCCAAATACAGCTGTTTATGGAAAGTCTTAAATGGATTTCAACACTGAAAGTTAAATAGAATTCTTAAAAGATTATTTTTAGTGTTCTGAATGCTAGAAAGGATGGGAAGACTCTAAGTAGGTCTGAGAAACCTAAATGCAAAGGGGCCCTATTCTCTGCTTAACTCCATGTCAGAAACAACTGGATGATTCATTCAGGCAGACCAGGTTAGAAACAGCCTTATGAAGAAGAAATCTGGCCTGGGGTGGCCCGATGCAGCACGAAGACTTCCATGATTCTAACTCCCATCCCCTATTCCCCAAGTTTGGCATGAGAATATTGAAGAGAGCCATTAGATCTGAAAGGGCCAAATGGATGTGCAAGAGACAAATCTTAGCAACAATTCGCAGGTACTAATGATGAAGGTGCAAATACGACAATGAAGTCCTGGTGTACAAATGGCTTAAGGAGCAGATCAGTTAAGCAGTATTCAAGCCCCCTGGAAATTAGGTCAGCTCCAGAAAATTATGGTGGGGGGGAGGTTTCCAAATCGATTAAATTAATTTTTTCCACCCTAAGAGAATGGGGCCTCTGAATAAAAATTATTTAGTATTATATTTCAAGAATTCCATAGTTTATAGACTAGAAATCATGTTATTTATACAATGTTAATTTCTAATGAAATAACAGTGTAGACTAGTTGAAAGTTACTCCAAGGTAACTTAATGTGCTGTATTAATAATTATATTTCATTGATCAGTGGCCTGTTCTGTGCTAAGTACCATGCTAAGTGATTCATATAAATCTTCACTAATTCTCATAGCAGCTCTGCGAAGGTGGTATTATTACTCTTGAAACTGATACTCAGCAAAGTTGAGTCATCTACCTAAAACCACACAGCTAGGGAAGGGCTAAACCAGGATTTGAACATAGGTCAGGCTGGTTTAAATCACTACAGGATTGGCACTGGTTAGCTGTAAACTAATTAAATATTAGAGGGTGCCTGTCCAAAATGATCATTTGATTTCAAAATAGTCTATTTGAAGCCATCCTTTTGGCAAGAATCTGATACTTATGCCACTCCTGGTGTGTGACTGAAGAACCATTTTGGCATATCGCTCATCTCCACAGCTGAGGGGTAGAGGAAGTGGTACTGAACAGCCATTGTTTTTGCCTGCTCATCCTTCCTCTTCTGGTGATAGCACCTAGTTTTCTAGGACAAAACCCCCTTGCTACATCCCATGTGGTTTGGGGGCTGCTGATCCCACCAGATCAAGTCCTGGCCACACGGTGTTTTCTACACTCCAGGTTATAATGATCAGGTCAGGAAAAAAACATAAAACACAAACCAGTGTAATCAAGCTAATCCTGAATTTTTGCCAGAGCTCTTGGTAAATAGGCACTCTGTTTTTCAGCAGGGGTTGGTGACGGGAGGTCAGCCTGAGAGACATCTTGCCACCACATGGAGAGAGTGTGACAGAGCAATGGGAGAGCCAAGAACTGAACAAGAGATTGAAATCTGATGTCATCACTTGAGCGCTGGAGGTAAATATGCCTGAATCCACTTTTTATTCTCCTTTTTCAATTATTACAATAAATTACTTTTTTCAAGGGGCACCCGGGTGCCTCAGTCAGTTAAGTGTCTGCCTTCTGCTCAGGTCATGATCCCAGGGTCTGGGATCGAGTCCTGCATTAGACTCCCTGCTCAGCAGGGATTCTGGCTCTCCCTCTTCCTCTACCCCTCCCCCCCATCTCTTTCTCAAATAAATAAATCTTTTAAAAAATTACTTTTTTCTAAGTAATCCAAAAAAGGATTGGATTTCTGTTACTTATGACATCAATGCCTCATAATATGGAATGGAGGAAATATAGTATGGCTTTATTTTAGAAGTGTGCTGTCCCTTGAGGTAAATTCCCAAAGTGAAATTTGGGAAGGATAAAATTTCAGGTAGCTGTTTCACTTGTGGATGAACAACTGAGCGTGAATATTATTAGTTAGAGAATCAATGTTAACCTGAAGGCAGGTTTCTAGCAGGATGTTTAGTACTCTGTCACCCTCCCCATTTCAACATCTTTGTGTCAGTGACTTAACTATAGCCCTGTAAGGCATACTTAACAGATGATGCAGGCTCAGAATAATAAATAATATGACAGAGGGTGGCAGAATGAAAATCCAAAATCAAAGGATAAGTAGAAATTCAATAGGCAAAGAAGTGGAAAAAGACATTCCAAAAGAAATTTGTAAAAAGGTATGGAGCCACAAAATAAATAGCAAAATAATAGATTGAAACAGGCCAAGGTTATGTGGTTGAGAGAGGTGAGAGATGTAGTTAAAGGAATTGGAAAAGGTCAGACAGCAACGTGGGGAGTAGTTTGGAGGAAGACAAGACAACACACACAAACGGAAGCCAAGAGTAACTCCCGGTTTCTATCTTGGGTGACCAGATGGTTAGGGGTCTTCTAATTCAGATTTTAAAGAAAAGCAGGGTTAGAATCAGGATGATGTGTGCAGTCTTAGATAAGCGGAGGCAGAAATGTCAGTGTACCTCCAGCCAACATACATTTGAATCCAAAGCTCAATAGGGGCACCTGGGTGGCTCAGTCGGTTGAGTGTCCAACTCTTGATTTCAGCTCAGGTCATAATCTCAAGTCATGATCTCAGGGTCGTAAGATCTAATCCCTCCACCTGCCTCCATCAGGCTCTGCACTCAATGGGGAATCTGCTTGAGATGCTCTCTCTCCCTCTCCCTCTTTCCCTCTCCTGCTTGTTTATGCATGCACGCTCTCTCTCTTTCTCTCAAATACATAAATCTTAAGAAAAAAATAAAGCTCAATGACAAGACTGGGATATAAATATAAATTTGGGAGTCATTGGCATATAAATGTTATTGAAAACCTTCAAAGAATATGGAGTCGTCCAAGGTGATGCATAAAAGAACAGAGTGCTAAGGGCAAGTGATGGGAACAGCAACATTAAGGAGTAGGCAGAGGAAGATAGGGAGAGAATGAACAGGCCCAGGTGAGTGTGGCAACATAGAAGCCAAAGAAATCATTTCAAAAAAGACTTGAAAAAATGGCAATGAAATTTGGCACTTAGGGGTAACCTTTATGGGATCAATTTTAGTGAAGGGTGGTAGGCAAAATCAAGATTGCAGTGGATGGAGAACTGAATGAGGGAGATCAGGAAGTAGACCACTAGGAATAGAATATTCTAGCTTTGAAGAAGGCAGAATAAAAAGCTTTTTAAGAAAACTCTTTCCTTGCAAGAAATATCTTTATTTTTAATGTAAGATAGGTTTGGCATTTGTCAGACATAACATCAGGGTAATTGATTTAACAACTATAACTGGAAATGAAATGGTGGCAGTGGAAATCTGCTTTTCTTTTGAGAAGTTCCAATAAGATGTTGAGGGAAGAAATTGCTCAGAAATTAAAGGAATACAAAGTATTAAGGGAGATGTTGTGGCAGGAAGAGGATCACTGAAGCCTAAGTATATGTATAGTGTGACAGCAAGGAACCTGTAGAAAGAGAAGATTAAGAAAAGAGATGACCAATGAAGTAAGATCCTAAGGGAAATTGAAGGCTAAAGGGCTAAAGTATCTATGGAATTATGGCCTCAAATAGGAAGAACTTCACTTGGTCTTCTAATTTTGAAGTGAAAAAAGTAACAGTGGCTTGAATGCAGATAATTTTTCATCCTGTGGAATTTATGGTTGAAGAAAACCCAGCTTGATGACCTTGGACTAAGTATGCTTAAACTGAGGGAGGAAGGCCTGGGAGGGGTGAGCATAGCATGAAGATTTGGCAAAACAAGTAAAAACTTTGCATCAAAGAGGTGATTGAGGTTGAAGGCTATGAATTCAAAGTCACCTCAACCTGCACGGTTCAGTGTATTTCTCCAGCAATGTTCAGACACCCAGACACATCAGTTTAGTCTGAAGTTGGTATGACAGTGGCCGTGGGTTTTCGAGGCTTACATAGGATATCCTGTCTAACATGCTCACCTCTTTGAACTTTTTAATCTTTTATTCTACTGCCTTCCATGGCAATTCTGGCACCTTTCCTTCATTTAGCACGGGTCATCACTTTCCATGCTTATGAAGCCATTCTACAGCATGTTTGCACCATCTCCAAAAATCCTTGCCAGGTTGTTAAATCCTGTATCCCAGGAGGGTGCTTCAAAATTAATTAAACTCCCCTGTTCAACTTTGTATTCTGTCTCCCTAGATCCAGTGTCCTCGGAATTCAGTCCCATGTATACTCACCCAGATCCTGAGCTCCTGGGGTATAGTCCCTTTTACTCTGTCATCATGTGCATTCTCCCAGATCCTGGACTCCTTGGGGTCTACATCATCCTTCTCCTGTATTATCAGGCCTATCATATCCCCAGCCAGGTGACTTAGTGACTTAATTCTACTTACTAGCCTACTGGTAAGCCTAGACAAGGGAAGATAGGGCTGATCCTGAAAGGTTTTGTGTTGTCCTACAGCAAGGAAGGAGCACTAGCCTGAGGGAGGAGGGGGCCACTTCTTTGGCTCAAGGGGTTCAGAGATCTTGGGGAAAAAATATTTTGGGATGCATGAACCCAGATGTCTTCATCCCATATGTCAAGCTCCGCTCTTTCCCAAGTAGCACCCAGTCCTTGGCATAGCAGACTTGCTGAAATGTTCTGCTACTCTTATAATGAAGTCCTGGAACTGGTCCTCAGCTGTTCCTGCCCTCTAGTTGCAGAAGATGAGAATCTCTCTATTTGTTACCTGGGAAATCCTTTGGCTTTCATGCTTTGTTTTTAATAGGTAATTAATTACTCTGTATTTCATTAGATGGCATCAAATGAGCTTAGCAACAACCCACCCATATTTTTCTGTATATTTTTAATACCTGATACATTGCACACATAAGAATGTTTCCTGCCACTAAAATACATAGTTTGCTAATGGTGAAAGTTTTAACAATTGCACTGCAGTTGTGTTAGGGACTATTTATACCCTTTCCACCACCAGGGATGATATATCCTCTCTGCTAGCCTGACAGAAGATGATCCGACACCAAAAATCCTATCTTCGGGACTGCTTCTTGAACCACTCCTGGCATTCCTAGCACCAATTGTCATTGTCAGGCTCCTCAGAAGCATAGTCTGAATGGAGTTTGACATGCAGGAAATTAGACTGCTCTTGGGATCGAGACCCAGAAAGATCCTCTAGGGAACTTTGAAGTTGGGTTGGCCTTTCAGAGTTGTCCCAAGATGGGGCAAGGAGCTGTGTGTCTTTGTAACCCCCTATCAACCAGTCACTGCCTAAGGCTATCACAGAAAGGGAATGAGGCCTTGGACAGGCAACTCTCTTGCACCAGAGTGCTTTCCAAAAAAAGGCTGACAGCTGAAATCTGTCAACAGCACTTCCAGTGACTGTTGGATTGCATCCCTCATTTCTGAAGGGTGTCTGGCTGGCATGTTACAGGAATCACTATATGCCACCAATATGACATGCAGCTCCGTCCATCTGTTTTTCAATATTCAGACATTGCTTTTCTCTTTTCAATTAAATCTTGTTTTAAAATCACTGAAGACATTTAAATAAAATGCCTTAAATTTTATTGAAATAAAAATAGATGTTATTTAAGTAAATAATGAAGTAAAATTTTTAAAATAAAAGTAGATTTTGCTTAAACGAATTTTTAGTATTAAGAACATTTAATAAATTAAAATATAAAATGCAACACTTTCAGAGATATATGACTTCCATCCCTAAACCTTCTGTTTAAACTCCTTTTCTTCTAGCCAACCATTTTTATTAAGTCTCACTTTATTAGGGTGTCTGGGTGGCTCAGTGGGTTAAGTGTCTGCCTTCAGCTCAGATCATGATCTTGGGTCCTGGGATCATGATCTTGGGGTCCTGGGATAGAGGCCCGCATCGGGCTCCCTGCTCAGCGGGGAATCTGCTTCTCCCTGTGCTGCTCATGTGCTCTTTTTCTCTCTCTCACATAAAATAAATAAATCTTTAAAATATATATGTGTGTGTGTATCTGTAAATACACATACACCTATATACACTTACACATTATATTTCACCCCTTGCTTAATCAAAGTTAGCATGCTATACACACCATTCGCTTAATTTTGTCACTTAATATATCCTGAAGAAGAGCCATGTAAGTATACAGAGATTTTCCTCATTTCTTTTTATAGCTGCATTATCCTCACTATGTGGCTATCCCGTTGTTATTCAATCAGTCCTCTATTGAGAGGCTCTGTACTTGTTTCCATTCTTTTGCTGTTACAAAGAATCCTGTCATACACAGCTTTTTTTTTTAATTTTTGCAAGTGTCTCCTTGGGATAGTAGGATCCACTGGGTCAGAGGGTAAATGCAAATGTAGTTTGCCTGAATGTTGCTGCATCCCTCTCCACAGAAGTTTTATCATTTTGTAGGCACACCAGCTGTGAATGAGAATGCCTCCTTCCCCGATCATGTCAGCAGAGCATTTTGTAATTTTGTATTTTTGTGTACCCGATAGATCTTAATATAGCTATAGTTTGCATTTATCTTATTATAAGCAAGAGTAAACATATTTTCAAATGTTCAAGGGCCACTTCTTTTCCTGAGGACTGCCTGTTCATGTATTTTGCCTAATTATCTATTTATATGTTTTTTCTCCATTTTTAGGAGCCATGTATATATGTATTATGAATCCTTTGTAATATATATTGTAAATATTTTTCCTGTCATTTTTTTACTTCTTCTGTAAATTTTCCCATGGAAATTTTTTAATGCAAATTTATAAATCTTTTTGCCTTTAGATTTCGAGTCATAGGGAAGTCTTTCTCCATTCTTAATAAAGCAATTCATCTGTGTTTTCTTGTCCTATTTTTATGCTTTTATTATTTGCATTTGAACTTCTGATAATTTGGTTGTTGTGGGGTATGAAGACCCAATCTCTTCACTTCAACTTGTGGCAACTCTGAAGGGCCATCCCAGCCCCAGAGCTTCCCACAGGGTCTTCAGAGGCCTTTGTTGAGATTGCAGTGGAGTCCAGTTCCTTATATGGAATGGATCCAATTTTGTCTTTTTCCATAGCTGTGTCAGCATCATTTAAACCACAGTCCATGTATTCCCCACTCATGTGAAATATCACCTTTATCACGTACTAAATTCCTGTATGCTTTTGGGTCTATTTCTGGATTTCCTACTCTGCTCCCTTTGTCTGTCTGTTCATACACCAAAACCACAGTTTTAATTATGGAAGTTTTAGAACATTTAATAATATCTGTTAGGGTGAGCCTTCCCCTTTGCTGCTTCTATTTTTAGGCTATTTCTGGGTGTTCTTATTTGTCTGTTCTTCCATATAAACTTTACAATCAATTTATCTAGTTCTGTCAAATCTCTGATGTAGATTTACTTGGATTACACTAGATGTGTAAATTAACTTACGGAGCGCTACCATCTGATGAAATTGAGTCCTCTTATCCAATGACTTGGAATGTCTTTCTATCTGCTCAGGCCTACTTTTCTTTCAGGAGTGTCTTATAGTTTTCCTCATACAGGTTTCATGTAACTAATAACCCTTGACTGAGAGTTGTAAAGAATTCAGATTCCATCTTGTAGGTGAGAAAACTGAGGACCAGAATGACCAAGTGATTGCTTGAGATCACAGAGTTAGCACTGGGACTTGGCTCCCATCATAGTGGTCTCCACTATCCCACCCTCTCATCCTATGGATGCATCTAAGGAACTAGGAAAATGCTCTGCTGTTGTCTGATTTGTGCTTACTTCTCCTGCTCTGTTCCTGAACTTCCAAAGCATTTTCCCAGTTCACCAACTTTGTCTCCTGCCATTCTCTCTGGTGCACTCCTGCCAAGCTGTCCTTGCCCCTCTGGCTTTATCGTCTTTGCCTAGAACACTCCTCCCTCCCTTCTAGCTCTGCCACCTAGTAACCCCATCATCCCTCATGTCCCAGCCTAAGGGCACTCCCTCAGGGGAGTCTTTTGTGTTAGTTATCCATTGCTCCATAAAATTTACCCCCAAAAAGCAAACATTTATTATTTCACAACTTTTGTAGATCAGGAATCCAGGCATGGCTTAGCTGGATGCTTCTGCCTAAAGGTCTCTCATGAAGTTTCAGTCAAGCTGTAGGCAAAGTATGCAATCTCATCTGAAGGCTCGTTTGGGAAAGGATTTCCTTCCAAGCTCACTCACGTGTTGTTGATGGCGGGATTCAGTTATTCATGGGCTATTGGATTGAGGACTTAATTACTTGCTTGTCCTGAGAGAAGTCACCTGCCATTTTGTGAGGTGTCCTATGAAGAGGTTCTCGTGGCAAGGAACTGATAGAGGCTTCCAGCCAACAGTCAGCAAGAGAGAGATGACATTGCAACAGAAGCTACAGTCCTTTTGCAAACTAATTTTGAAAGTAACATTTCATCACCTTTACTGTCTTCTATTTGTTAGTTACTAGGTACAGTCTACCCTCAAACAAGGGAATTATACAAGGGCATGAATACCATGAGGCAGAGAACATTGGGGGTTATTATAGACTGAATTGTGTGCCCTACTTCCACCCTGTTCATATGTTGAAGCTCTAAATCTCATAGGGACTGTATTTGGAGATAAGGCCTATAAGGAGGTCATTAAAATTAAATGAGATAATAAGGGTAGGGCCCAAATCCGACAGGATTAATGTCTTTATAAGAAGAGACACCAGAGAGGAGCTCTTCCCTACCTTCTCCCTACCCCAACCCTTTATCTCTTTCTCTCTGCCCTTCAGAGACACAGAGAGAAGGCAGCTATCTACAAGCCTGGAAGAAAACTCACCAGAAACCAAATCAGCTGACACCTTGATTTTGGACTTCCCAGCCTCCAAAACTGTAAGAAATACATTTCTGTTGTTTAAGCCACTAGTTTGTAGTACTCTGTTGTGGCAGCCTGAACTAAGACAGGAGCTGTCTTCGAGAGGGCCCGCCACACCTCCCCATACCCTCTAGACCAGGTCTGGGCTCCTTACTACCCAGTTTCTTTAGCATGCGGTAGGTCTCTTTCAGACAATTATCCCAACGGTAATTAAAGAACTCATGGTTTAGTTTTAGAATGTCTCCACAAGAATGGAAATTCCATAAAACAAGGAAACCTGTGGATCTTGTTTACTGCTGAACCTTGGGTCCAAGCACAATATTTTATACACAGCAAACAATGTGTAATTTCTATTTGAAAGACTACTGCCTCATATCCAATCCAGATGAAAATCTATTTTAGGATAGAAATGTAGGCTCTGGGGTACCTGGGTGGTTCAGTCAGTTAAGCGCCTGCCTTTGGCTCAGGTCATGATCCTGGGGTCGTGGGATCCCAGAGTCCCGCTCAGGGGGGAGCCTGCTTGTCCCTCTCCCTCTGCTACTCCCCCTGCTTGTGCGTATTCTCTCTCTCAAATAAATAAATAAAATATTTTTTAAAAAGCAAATAATTAATTAATTTAAAAATTAAAAAAAAAGAAATTCAGGCTTCCCATGGGCACACTCTTACTGAGGGTGACAAAAATCCCCCAGTTGTTACAAATGCCAGGTTTTTTGTACTCGTATTTCTAAATGGAGTTCTCTAGGCCTTGGCATACATAGAAAGGGTTGATTTACACTAAACCGCTCCACTTTAAAAAGAAACAGAGTTAACAGAAGCACAAACCAAATCACAGTGGGTTGGAGAATGAATCATAGCTTTACAAAAGTAGGAGGGACTGCTCTTATCTTGGCTAAGGGTTTGAAAATTCAGTCATTGCTTAACAGCATTCCTTAACATTTTTATATCTCCCTCATTATCATTTTCTCATGTTATGAAAGAATCTAAGGATCACCTTTGAAGATGTTTTTTTACAACAAGCAATTCATAGAAAAGAAACTTAAATGCCAGCCACACATATGAAAAAATGCCTTGACTGCACTAGCCATTAGAGGAAAGTGTATCTAAACCATAGTGAATTACCATTTTATACCCATCAGATTGACAAAACAAATTTAAAGTTGGGAAACACCAAGTGTAATGATAATGTAGACCAACAAGGACCTTCATACATAGCTAGTAGGAGAAGCAGCATACCACTGTGGCTGAAAGCACAGATTCTAGTGCCATTTTGTATAGTCTCAAGTCCTGACTCTGCCTCTTTGGCTAACCCTGACTTTGAACATTCATTAACATCTTGATGCCATCTATAAAATTGAGATAATGATAATAATATAATAGCTCCTAATTCAAGAGGACTAGTGTGTTAATGAGTGAAGAAAGGCAGTTAGAACAATGTCTGGCATGTAGTTCATGTTACGTAAGTATTTGCTAGTAGTAGTAGCAATAATAGTAGTAGTAGTTGCTGTGAAACAAAACAACCACTTTAGAGAGCAATTTGGCTAGTGCTAGTAAAGTTAGATGCATAGCATACAACCCAGCAATTTTACTCATACTTCCTATCCTAGAGAAACTCTTACAGAGTTTTATACCCTTTGTACACAAAGGAGCATATGCAAGAATTTACATTGTAGCATTGTGATAGGCAAAACTGGAAATAGTCAAAATATCTATCTGCAGGATAATAGATTTTTAAAGATCTGTGGTATATTCACACCATGAAATACTATATAGAGGTGAAAATAATTAGAGTGGTGGATCTCAAGTTTTAACATGCTTTACAATTACCCAGAGGACTTGTTAAGACAGATTACTAGGCCTCACCTCCAAAGTTTCTGATTCAGGAGGTCAGTGGTAGGGCTCAAGAATTTGCATTTCCCAAGTAATGCTGATGCTACTGATCCAGGACCACAGTTTATGAATCACTAAATTGGACCTTCATTGATTAACGTGGATAAATCCTAATTAACAAAGTTGAGTGATTAAAAGCAAGTTGCAGAATGCATTCACTTTGATATCGTTTCTGTGAAGTTTAAAACCATATGTACTCACACTGCATATGCCTATATAGTCAAAATAAACACAAAGAAAATGCATAGGAATGATAAAGCAATATCTTTGGAATGATGCTTACTTTGTGATGAAAGGAGATAAGACAACAAAGGAGGGTATATAGGGTGCTTCAATTGTATTTTTGACATTTTTTTCTTAAACTAAATGGTGGCTATAGTATGTTTATTATCATATTCTCTACACATTTTTGTATTTAAAATGAGTTTCTTATAGGCAAGATACAGTTGATTCTTACTTTTTTAAATCCAATCTGATCATCTCTACCTTTTAATTGGCGTGTTCAGTCTATTTGTATTTACTGTGATTTTGATATGGTAGAGTTTTTAATCCACTATCTTGCTATTTGTTTTGTAATTATCCCATTCATTCTTCACTCTCTTTCCTCTTTTTTACCTCCTTTTAGATAAATTTAGTATATTAGATAAATTTAGTATATTATATGACTTCATTATATCTCCTGTTTTAGCTTATTAGTTATACCTTTTTGTTGTGTTGCAGTCCTTTGCGGTCGCTTTAGGGTTTATATTATACATCTTTAACTACTAGAATCCACAGTAAAATAAAATTAAAACCTTTTTATGTATATATAAGAACCTTACAGGCAGACGTCTCTCCTTTGTCCTGCCTGCTACTCCCTTGTAGTATATTCAATAAACTATCTCCTTCATTCTGCCTTGGGTGAATTTTTTCATCGCCCATGCCACTGGCCTCCTCTCAATTGGATTGTCCCACATTTGGTGGCCCCATGGGAACCTCTGCCAGCTTAGGACTTTCCCCATATTCTCCAGGGATTTCTTGAGACTTCCCCTCTGTAGACCCACTCTAGTACTCCTTAGGGAACTGACAACCTCCAGTCAAGTTTACTCCTGGGTGAGGACTGAAGCCCCAAGAGGAACCAACCAGACAGCCCTTGCCTGTGAGAGATTCCCCTCATGTCCGTTGAAGGGATCCTTCCCTCCCTCTCCTTTCTCTTTTTGACCCTTAAGTAGTCTGACCTAGTACTTCTCAGACAACTGAAGATCTCAGGCCAGGAAGGCTTTCTGGTGTGATCTGAAGGTCTGAGGTTGAACAGATCAGACTGCCCATGCCTGTGATGGTCAAGGACCCTTATCCTCTCCTCTCCCACTCTATCCTTCTGAAGCCTCCAGTCCTAACTTGGGGCATAAATGGCAGTGGAAGCTTGTCCAGGGCAATTCCTCACAGGTTACAGACTCGGATGGGCCCCTTTCCTGATGCTGGCTGGCTCTCAGCCATTTAGCTTCTTTCAGTCCCCCGCTTTTTTCCTTTGTTCCCACAGATCCAGCTGCCATCTTGATCTACAGGCAAAATTCGTTCCTACATGTCTGAGTGAATCCAACAACTCCATGTACAAATGTTGGTTCAACAAGGATTCCAACCCATACCGTTGGATGATCCCCTCCCCCTAAATCCCATGGACCTGGCCACCAAGGAATTTCACTCAAATCATCTATCAGCACATCACTATAATACCATGCTCTGGTCTGTAACTGCACAGAACCCCTGATGGACTAACAAATTTAGGTAGGGACAGCCTCTTCCCACCCCCATCCCTGTCCTGAGTGAAGCAACTGCTGAAGATGAGACTTCTGTTCAAATGCCAAAGATTTGTCATTGTCCACCTGTCAGGGGGAATATAGAAGTTGCTTTTAGGAAAAAGGCTTAAGCAGTGGAAACCCCAGTAAGGTAAAAGGGCCCACAGTGACCACTGGGCTGAATGTAAACAGGCTCATTAGGTGACCCACCTCAAAATATCCATAAGCCCTAAATGACCAATAGGATACTTACAACCAGGCACAGGTACCAAAAAAGGAAAATTCCATACATTCCCATACCTCCTCACTCCCCCCTCCCTTAACTATTACCCCCCTCCACTGCCTTGGCAGACAGTCTCTCTTTTGTTGTCATGCCCACTCCTCCTTCACAGTGTATTCAATAAAATTCTATCTCAAAGAAAGAAAGAAAGAAAGAAAGAAAGAAAGAAAGAAAGAAAGAAAGACAGACTAATGGGGTCCCTGGGTGGCTCAGTCTGTCAAGCAGCTGACTCTTGATTTCAGCTCAGGTCATGATCTCAGGGTTGTGAGATTGAGCCCCACATTGGTTCCACACTCAATGAGGATTTTGCTTGAGATTCTCTCTCTCCCTCTGCCCCTCCCCACCTCTAAAATAAATAAAATATGTCTTTAAAAAAAAAGAAACTTCAAACAGTATACTTCCTTTTCCCCCCTCTTGGCCTTTATGTTACTGTTGTCATTCGTTTCACTTCTGCGTGTATTATAAACCCAGGCAAACATTGTTATCATTTTTGCTTTAAACAATCATTAATCTCAAAAGAGATTAAATATGAAAAAATATTATTTTGTATTTACTCACATATTTTCCATTTCTGTTCCTTTTTGTAGGTCCAGATTTCCACAGGGTATCATTTCCTTCCTTCCTCCCACTCTTCCTTCCTTCCATTCTTTTTTTTCTTTTGCTTCTTTTTTTTAGGGGGGGTAGCGGGAGGGGCAGAGGGAGAGAGAGAATCCTAAACTGGCTCCACGGCCAGTGAAAAGCCTGACACGGGCTCAATCTCACAACCCTGAGATCATGACCTGAGCCGAAATCAAGAGTTGGACATTTAACTGGCAGGGCCACCCAGGCACCCCATCGTTTTCTTTCTGTATATAAGGTTTCCTTTAACAATTCTTGTAGCATAAATCTGTTAGTGGTTAATTTCTTCAGCTTTTGTATGTCTCAGAAAAATCTTTATTTTGCCTTTAATTTTTGGAATATATTCTTGGTAGGTATAGAATTCTAAGTTGACAGGTTTTTTTTCCTTCAATACTTTAAAGATTGTGTTAGTCTTCTGGCTTACATTGTTTCCTATGAAAAAATCTGTTGTCATTCTTATTTTTGTTCCTTTGCATATAATATGTCACTTTTCTCTATCTACTTTTAAGATTTCCTCTTTATCATTGGTTTTAAGCAATTTTATTAAGATATGCATTGGTGTTGTTTTCTTCATATATCTTGTATTCAGATATTATTGAGCTTCCTAGATCTGTGGAGTTACAGTTTTCGTTAAATTTTAAAACTTCTCAACCAATATCTCTTCACATATTTTTAATGCTATCCCATACCTGCCTCTTTTTCAGAAACTCCAATTACACATATATTAGGCTACTTTAAGTTGTTCCACAATTCATGATGCTTTGTTCATTTTCTTTAGTCTCTCTCTGTGTTTCATTTTGGATAGTTTCTATTGCTGTAGCTTCAAGTTCACTAATCTTTGTTCCTGTAATATCAGATTTTTTTTTAGTCTCATCCAGTGACTCTTTCATCTCATACATTTTTGTTTTCATCTCTAGAATTTTGAGTCTTTCTTTATATCCTCTGTGTCTCTCCTTAACATGTTCAACTTTTCCTCTACTTCCTTGAACATATGGAATATAGTTTTAATAATTCTTTTAATATCCCTGACTCTTAATTTTATCAACTGTGTCCTTTCTGTGTCTGCTTCATTGATTAACATTTCTCCTCAGTATGAGCCATATTTTCCTCCTTCTTTGAATGCTGTGTAGTTTTTAATCGGATACGAAACACTGTGACTTTTACTTTACTCAGTGTTGTATAGGTTTTTTTCTAAACTCTGTTCTGGAATGCAGTTAAATTACTTGGAAACAATTTGATCCTTCAAACGCTTATGCTTAAGTCTTGTTACATTATATCAGAGCAGCCTTTAATCTGAATCTAAATGTGTCCCACTGCTAACACTACACTCTTCAAAGTATTTTAACCAATGCCTTGTGAATTATGAGAATTTTTCACTCTAATTTGTGAAAATAATCCCACCCCATGTACACTTCACAGATTGTTTCTTCTAATCCTTTCAGGTAGTATTTTCCCTGGCCTTACATACTTTCCTCACATGCATATGCTGATCAGTACTCGGATTAAGAATGAAGAGGGTACAACCTTAAATTTACACAATGTATATGTCAGTTATATCTCAATACAGCTGGGAAAAGATTCAGGAGGAATCCTCTGAAGCTCTCTGGAACTTTCAGTGTAGCTCTTTCCTCTTTGGTACTCTGGGCTGCAAACTTTAACTGCTTTGGTCTGCCCAGACTCCTATCTTTGTCTCACCAACTGAAGGAGTTTTTCGGGCTCCACCTGGTTCTCCTTCCTTACTCTGTGGCAAAATATTCAAGCAATAAGTTGGGTCAATACTAGGATTCACCTTGTTTGTGCCAACTCTCCCAGGGTTCACTATTCTGTGCTGCCTTAAAACTGTTGTTTCATATATTTTGTCCAATTTTTAGTTGTTCTTAGTTGGAAGGGAAATGTAGTTCCTGTTACTCCATCTTTCTTTTTTAATACAGATTTTTATATCTTAGTTATTTCATAGTAATTCTTCAAGATGACTTCTTTTGTGACCTGAGTCACAGAGGTTGCCACTGGATTTTTAATTTAAAAAATCCAGGTAATTGCTTTTATCTATGATGTGCTAGGGATCTCCTAAGTACTTTACATGTATTACCACATTAATTCTTCGAGACAGGAAATAACACAGAATCATTAATTTTCTTCTTGGACCGGGGCAAGGCTTGACCTTGATATTCCATTGTATATGTATGCTCTATTTTCTTTATCTACTCATCCATCAGTGAACACTTAAGTTGTTTCTATATCTTAGCTATTATAAATAATGTTGCAATGAACATGGGGGTACATATACCTTTTCAAGTTAATGTTTTTGTTTATTTTAGATAAGTACCCAGATAAAATTGCTGGATCATATGGTAGCCCCATTTTTAATTTTTTGAATTACCTCCGTTTGGTTTTCCATAATGACCACACCAACTTACACTCCCACAAGCAATGCACAGGGTTTTCTTTTCTCCACATCCTCATCACGCTTGTTATTTCTTGTCTTTTTGATAATAGCCATTCTAAAAGGTGTGAGGATATCTCATTGTGGTTTTGATTTGTATTTTCCTGATGATTAGTGGATGTTGAACATCTTTTCTTGTACCTGTTGGCTATCTGTATGTCTTGTTTGGAAAAATGTCTATTCAGATCTTCTGCCCGTTTTTAAATTAGATAGTTATTTTGTTTTTGTTTTTGTTTTGCTATTGAGTTGTATGAATTCTTTATATATTTTATATATTAACCCTTAATTAATATATGTGTTACAAATATTTTATCCTATTCAGTAGGCTTCCTTTTCATTTTGTTGATTTTCTTTGCTTTGCAGAAGTTTTTCCTACACTTCATTGTGCTACATTTTTAAATTTTTAAGATAAGGGCAAGTGACATCAAATTGATTTTGTTTCAAATCCAGACTTCAACACTTACTGGTTTAAAGCTAACTAGCTGCAGGATTGTAAGCCAGTCATTTAACACGTATGTCTCTCAATATCCTCATCTGTAGAGTGGGGATAATATCTCTCTCCTGGTACTTTTGTTTTTAAGATTAGAGTATGTCAGTAAAGCCATGTGGCTATTTTTCTAGAATTTGTGGTGATTATTATCTAATACTTCCCACAGCACCATGAATTTTGTGGTGTTTTTATCCCATTTTACAGAGGAGGTTATATAAGCACAATCTAGGTCAGTTGCTTGTACAAGATATCCAAGTTAATGAATGGTAAGTCATGGATTTAAATTAAATTTACCTAAAACCAGCCACACACCCATCCTGACCTCCTAAAAATCCCTAGGATTTCCTATCTCCAACTCAAAACTCACCTTTTTCTGGTTTCTTTTTGTTTTTTGTTTTGTTTTAGTCTCATTTCCTTGCACCTGAAGTCTACCTTAAATTCTCAGATGAGGAAGTGAGAAATGAGGGTATCTTGGGTATCTCCATTTTTTTCTTTTTATAAGTCACTCAAATACTCTGAGCCTAATAATTGGATGTGGAAGGCAGCTATTGTTGGATGATAACCATTAATTAATTGTACAACTGAATTCTACCAAGGAAAATTATCTTTATTAAAATCCCTAGTTTAATAAAATCCCTACTTTAATAAAATAGAATCAGTCCTCATTTCCCATCAACCATAGCAAGAATATTTCTGGAAATATTGATCTGTATTCTTTACCACATGCAGTTGTCCCTTATACTTTATAAAAAACATCCACTTTTCTATTTTTTTTCTAATTTTCAAAGTTTTTGATTGAGCTAAAATATCTCCATTTATATAGAACTTTCCCATAAAATTTAAAATGAAGTCTGAACTTCTTACAGTACCCTACAAGACAATATATGATCTTACTCTTATCTATTTCTCTTATTTCATATCTCATACCATTTCTAGCCACACTGGCCTTTTTTTAATGTTCCTTGAACAAGACAAACTTATTTGTGCCCCAGGCCCTTCCCTGGTTGTTTATTCTGAACAACCTGAAACACTCCTCTCATTGCCTTTCACCTGGATTGCTTCTCCCTTATCCTCTGGCCTCCAGAGAGCACTTTCCTGATCGTGCTATTAAAAGTAGCCTCTTCCTAAGGATATTATGTTAAATGAAAGAAGTCAGACTGAGAAAGACAAATATCATATGATTTAAAATATTTTAAAAAACAAAACAAATGAATAAACAAACAATAAGCAGAATCAGACCTATAAATACAGAGAATAAACTGATGGTTGCCAGAGGGAAGGAGAATGGGGCAATGGGCAAAATGATTGAAGGGAATGGGAGATACAAGCAACAGTTATGGAATGAATAAGTCATGGGAATAAAAGGTACAGGATAGGGAATATAATCAACAATATTGTAATATTGATGTAATAGGACAAATGGTACCTACATACGTGGTAGGCAAAGCATAATGTACAGAGATGTTGAATTACTATGTTGTACACCTGAAACTAATGTAACATTTTGTTTCAACTATACTCACATAAAAAATTTTTAATAAAAATAAAAAAATAAACTAGCCTCTCCTTTCCCCAACTAAGTCACTCTCCATAACATCACCCTGTTTATCTTCTTTCTAGACAGCATTTGCCACTGACTGAAACTATTTTGCTTATTTGTTTACTTGTTTATTGTTTATATCCATTTATATGAATTAGTATGCTCTGGCTGCAGGTAATAGAAACCCCCAACTCACTTTAAAATATGAATCTTATTATCTCATATAACTAGATGTCCAACAATAGGGAAGTCTCTGGGCAAGGGAGGATGAGTAGTTTAAAACAACATTCAAGGGGCACCTGGCTGGCTCAGTCGGTTAAGCATCCAACTCATGAGACAGAGCCCCACGTCAGGCTCTGCACTCAGTGGGGAGTCTGCTTGAGATTCTCTCTCTTTCTCACCCTCTGCCCCTCCCCCTGCTTGCGCTCTCTCTCAAATCATTTTTAAAATTTATTTGTCAGAGAGAGAGAGAGAGCGCAAGCAGGGGGAGGGACAGAGGGAGAAGCAGACTCCATGCTAAGCAAGGAGCATGATGCAGGACTCAATCCTGGCACCCTGTGATCATGACCTGAGCCGAAGGAAAACACTTAACCGACTAAGCCACCCAGTGTCCCTAAATAAATCATTTTTTAAATGACATTCAAGCACCCAAATTCTTTCAGTCTATGAAGCCTAGAGTAGTACTTGGCATGCAATAAGTGCTCATTTAATAAATAAGTCCATTTAGGTAAGTAGCATAGGAAGAGGAAACAAAACTAACATTTGTTGAGTGCCTATTAAACGCCAGGCACACAACATGATCTTCATTATCATTTACTTCTCAAAACAACTTTTTTAAAAAAGGTATTATTATTATTTTACACACACAAAAAAACGAATGCTTAGGAGATCAAGAACTTTGACCAAGATCATAAAGCCAGTCAGTCAGAGGACTAGGATTTGAAATTATGGGTGTCTGGATCTAAAGGCCATACACTTCCCACTGCAACCTAATTAACAAAAGGTATTTTTTCCTTTTCAGAAACAGCTGGACAGGGGCGCCTGGGTAGTGCAGTCCTTAAGCGTCTGCCTTCCGCTCAGGGCCTGATCCTGGCGTTAGGGGATCGAGCCCTACATTGGGCTCCTCAGCTGGGAGCCTGCTTCTTCCTCTCCCTCTCCCCTGCTGTGTTCCCTCTCTCGCTGGCTGTCTCTCTGTCACATAAATAAATAAAATCTTTTAAAAGAAAAGAAAAGAAACAGCTGGACAAACATGTCAATCCCATGTGAAGAACATCTAAAGAAAATCTGATTAAATTCATGCTTAAGCCTGGAAGTTATCAGGAAACCAGCAACAGTCTTCCACTGATATTACTGAAATCGTATCCCTACCATATCACTTGTTTTTTTGTTGTTTTTTTTTTCAAAATATATAGCGATAATCAGATGGCTGTGTACTCTGGTAAAATGGGGCAAAGGACAAATTGAAAAGGAATTTTTTCCCTAAATAACTAAAATGAGTATTAAGATCACAGAAGTGTTTGGAATGTCTGGATAAAGTGTTTGGACAAAACGCTTTTTGTTTTTCTCCTGCTAATCTGTTTGTCTTTGGTAAAGTGTTTGGATAAAACCCTGGTTGGTATCTTGAAATCTGGAAGGTCGGGTCTATTTCTGATTTGGCTGTGTATCGTCAGCAGCTTGCACATAGCCGGGGTTTAATTGGATCTACACCGCCTATGCACGCACCAGTCATGCAATCCACAGCAAGGGACCACATCGTGCCTATATTGTGAGGTAGGAGACCCACCAGCTACAAATATAACAAAATTCCTAGCATTTTTTGACTACCATCTTTCTGTTGCCTTCTGCTGGGGAAAACAAAGAAGAAAGGAGGAGGCTTCAGTATTCAGATACTGCCAGATCAGCTGTGAACTCGCAAAGTGGTCACCCTAGGAATAGGAGGAAATGGGTACGAAGACAGGCGGTCTTTGAGGTTATCAGAATCCCCAGCAAAAGGCGCGGCTACTTCCTAAGCCACACCGGAACCTTTGGGGGGGGCTCTATGGGTTCCAGAGGGAACGGCTTAGGAACAGGACTACTTCCGCTGCTGAAAAGAAGAGAGGGGTGGGGAGGAAATAGCTCAAGGATCTGCATCCTGCTTGCGCTCGCGGCGGCTGAGGAGCAGGCGGAGAGGGGGCGGCGGGTGGAGGAGTCTGAGGGGGCGGCGGCAGAGGAGAAGAAAGTGACTGAGCCGGTAAGTTAGCCGCTTTAGAGCAGGGGACGGTGGACAGCGCCAGAGGTTTGCTTTGCGAATCTTGTCCTAAGTTGCTGAGCTGCCCGGTGGGGTAGGGGGCCGTGCTCGACCGCCGCCTGTCAGTCCGTGCGGAGAAGGGGCTCTTTGGCCGCTGGGGCTGGGCCTCGCGGGGCACTAGACTGCGCGGAGCTGGCTGACAGCCCTACCCCGGAGCCCGGGGAGCGCTGGGGTTCTCATCCTGGACAGCTTCCCCAGACAAGGGCTGCAGTTCGGTGGGAAAGAAATGGGTACTGTGCGTCCCATTTAACTCTCGGGACCTAACGAGGTCTTGCCAAGTGGGTGGTGGACATTGTTTCGGGCACCGAGGGAAGGGCTTGTAGGGAGAATGTTAGTCTGGAACCAGAGCTTCTCTGCCCTGTTCGTGCTGCCGGGCAGTCGGAAGCGGAGTTGTTTTTAAAGGCAAATGCCGCCCCCTGCTCCTGTCACTTCTGAACAAGTTAAAGCTTCAGATCCGTTGTTAAACCTGCCCGATCTATCACGTCAGTATTGCTGTGGATATCTGGTAAATGTTCTGTAAGTCTATTTGATGGTGAGATCAGAGTTAAATGTCTTAAAGCACTTCTCGAAGAGAGGACTAACCTAGCAATCAGGACTGTATAGCGCACTTTCCCTCTCCTTCCCTTACAATCGTTTTAGCATTCCGTATCCATATCCAGAGTAAGGATAGTCATCTTAAAGACATTAAATAACGGTTATGTTATGAATTAAGACTTGTGGTATAATATAAAATTCTTCGTCATTGAACGAAATGATTACATAGAGATTGTTACTGGAAAGATCAGAAATAGTTTTTTATTAAGTTACTGCTTTTCTGTTGTCTTAGGTTCGGCTTTAGAGTGTGGTGAAGGGTACTTTTCATGGTGCATGGAAGGAAAGCCAATGCGCAGGTAGGCTTTTAAGAAGAAAACCTTCGGTTTCACTGATTGAAATTCAGCACATAATAATTCAGGACTTCATTTAATTTTTTTTTAAGGTTTTCAAACTTCACCAAATTCTGCTTGGAACTAATGATTCTTGTTCTAAAGTAAATAATAACTATTATCAGGAATTAATCACTTTTGAAATAAGGGTCCAGTATAGTACTTAAATTTCTAAAGGGCATTCTGAATTTTATGTAGTTACTAACATTTAAATTTCGCTTTTTGCATGGTAATTTTTGTGATAAATAATTGTTAAGTATAATATGATAGTATATGGGTTCATTACTCTTCAATTACCTATAGAATGTAAAAGGTTCTGTTGCCATAGAAGAAGAAGAAGAATTTGTAACACACTGTAGTGTATATCTAATTATGGTTTTGGTTATTTCATTGATGATCAATAATATATTTGTTCTGTGAAGTAAAATAGCTGCATTGCAGGAAAGATTGTCGAAGGACTAAAAAAAGTATTGGACATAATAACTTAGCCCATAGAAAAATAGGAGAGAGTGTAAGAAAATATAGACAATTATAAGCCCTCCCAATTCTAGAATTTAGTAGTGTTTTTTCTTAATCTTTTCTAACAAATAGATCTAGAGTCATCAAAACAAAATCAGCCTAGTTCTATTTCTTTGTTCTTTAAACTCATTTTACATTTATTGAACTGTATGTAATCATTTGTTATTTAACATCAAAGAGAAACAGCTCTGGCAGACCCTTTTAAGAGAAAAAACATTTCATGATGGGGATGTGACTTATGACTTAGAACCAAGAGCAAGAACCGGAATATCTATCTTTTTCCAAATCTGTTACTGATTTTTTGATTGACCTTGAGCTATTCACCTTCTCCGTGCCCCGATTTACTTTTCTAATGTATCTGACCAGGATATTGGGAACTAATGGATGCTTGCAAGTACTTTGAGATCTCCAGATGAAAATATGTTATGGATGTAAGAAACGTCATTATCTTTTTTGTATCTAACTCCATGTAGGAGTAATATTTGACTGCAAAGTATATGAAGAAATTAACAACAAATATATTAAATGCCTTACCACTTCATCCTTTATCATGGTTGCATAAACCACTGATTGCTTCTCTTCTTCAGCTGCCATAAATGTCATATCTTATGTAATTGCTAAAATAAGAGCTTATTATTTTTTAAAAAGGGAAGGCACAGCGTGGGAATGTTTTTGGTTTATCAGTAATTTCTGTATAAAATATTCACTTAATCATTCATATCTACTCTTTTTTTTTCTTGTTTTATTATATAATACTGCCAGTTATTCAAAATCAAGTTGGGGGGGTGCCTGGGTGGCTCAGTCAGTTAAGCATCTGCCTTGGGCTGGGGTAATGATCTCAGGGTCCTGGGATCAAGCCCCACACTGGGAAAGGCAGGACTAACCTGCTCAGCAGGGAGCCTGCTTTTCCCTCTCCCCCCACCCCTCCCCTAGCTCATGCTCACACTCTCTCTCTTTAATAAATAAAATCTTTTTTTAAAAAAATCAAGTTGGGGAATTCTGGTGGCATTAACTGTTAAACTATAGCTCTTTCTTCATCACCATCACATGGCCAGAGCCCAGACTACCATTGCCCTCTGATTTAATTTTACTTTTCTTATATTAAGTCACCTTTCCTTGTTGGGCTGTTATTTTTGCTGCTGCAGCCCAGAAGGCAGTCTCTGTGAAGTAATGTTGGTTTTACACTTAGCTGCTATTGGACAAGTTTTGAATGGGAAGTAACTATATATTAAGATCTTTTGAATACATGTTCATTCTCCCTACTAGGATGTAAGCTCTTTGAGTCTCATATGGTCTTCCATATGTTTGTACCCTGGCACCTAATGATTACTGTATAGTAGTTTAAATGACTACACAGTATCTGCAGTCTTCTCCCCTGAGTGCAACCTGCCAAAAAATATGAACAAGAGGAAGATTGAAAACTATCGTTAAAGGTATTCTGATGCTTAATTATAAAGTTTTATGAAATTAGTTGACATCTATTAGTAAAGCTTCATTGCATTCATTTATTTAACCAGTCATTATGTGTACAGATACAAAATTTAAAAGATACAGTAAGATTTTCAGTGAAAAATAAGTCTCCGAATGCTGACCCCAGCTCCCAGATCTCCTCTTTATAGGCCACCACTATAAACAGTTTCTTACCCATTTTTCATAGATACTATAATGCATATACAGTTATATATAGAATATCTCTCTTTGTGGAAACACTAATGTCAGTATATATGCACATTCTTTTGTATCTTTCTTTTTTCACATCCCACATTATTTTGTAGATGGTGATAAATACATATAGACCCCTGTATTCTTTTTAATAGTTACATAGTATTTCATTGTCTGTAGGTGCAATGGTTAACTAGTCCTTTTCAGAGACATTTGAGTTATTTTGCTGTTACAACCAGTTCTGCAGTGTCTGTCCTTATCGTGGTTTTTGCCCAATTGTGTATATATAGAATAAATTCTTAGATGTAGAACTGCCAAAAAAGTATATGTGTTTTTAAATTTTGGTAGATATTGACAGATTTCCTTCCTGAGAGATTATTCCAATCTATATTCTCACCAAAAAAATGTACCTGTTTCCCAAGATATTATTTTTTAACTGTTTATTTTCATTTAGAGATATTAAAATGTTTTGCAATGTAATTATTTCCTCTTTCCTTAAATAGAAACAGGAAACTGAGCCTGATTTTATTAGGAATTAGTTTATTCATTTACCAAACATTTATGCAGTACTTGTTATATGCCTGTATACTGCATATGTACAGATGAAGAGATGGAAAGACATGTAAATAGACATCATAATGCAATATGAACAGAATTTTAATAGAGATGTAAACATAGAGAAAGGAACTTCTGCTCTGTAGAGATGAGAGTGTCACAGCGATGGCGTTATTTGAGCTGGATCTTCTAGAAAGCATAAGGTTTTGCTTTAAAGTCAAGAATGTACTTTAAAAGATAAGAATTTAAAGAAGGAAGTTAATTAAAGACACCCTAAACAGAAGGAACAGCCGTGTGCCCCCCCCAGAAGACACCAAGATCTGCAAGTATGTGACATGAATGGAGTGGCAGGTATATCTGAAGTGTAGAGTATGTGGAGGCAAAAACGTGGAAACAGGGAAGAAAAATCATAGAAAGTCAGGCTGCAACCATGGGAAAGAGTTTGGCTTTATCCTGTAGGTATTTAATTTTTATTTAATTAATTTTATTTTATTTATTTTATTTATATTGTTTATTTTAATATTTAATCAATTTTATTAATTTTGTTATGTCATATAGTTTTGATAATTAATTTTAATATCTAATAATTTATTAAATTTATTTTATATAATGAATATGATTTATTAAATTATTTACTTTATTTATAAATAATTTAGTTAGTATTATTATACAGATCAGATTTGTTCTTGGGGCTGATATTTGGGAAGATAGGGCATGGACTAGAAAGAGGGAAGAAATGATGGCAAAGTTGTGATAGTTTAGATGAAGCCTGACAAGAACTGGAAGTGGATCTATGGCAGTGGGGATTGAGGGAAGAGGATGGACTTGAGAGTTGTTTAATAGTAACATCAGAAGGATTTGGTGAATATAGAGTAAGGAAAACGTAATGCTATAAATGACTCTAAAGATTTCAACTTGGGAAACCAGGTGCTGCCATGATGAAATAAAAAATATGGGAAGAGGAACAAACAGGTTTCACTAAGCCAAGAATAGTTTCTCTTTCATGCACTTCAAGATTATTATGGCTACGAAAGAGCCAAATAGAGATACCTGCATGTAATTGGAATATGGGTTTGGGGCAGGAGAGAGCAGTTTGGGCTGGAAATTTAAAAAAAGAAGAAATTTTGCATCAGCAGTACACAAAAGGTTCTTGAAGTTGTAGGCTTGAATGAAAGTAGAACAGAAAAGGAGGATGCCAAGGACAGAACCTCGGAGAATACCAGTGGTGTTTAAGGTGAGGCCTAAGAAAAAAAGCCAGTAAAGATTCTAAAATACATAAGAAGCTTAACGTTGTTTGGGTCTTGTTTTATTTCATTGTATCTAGAGTTTTTATTGATAATTTTCACTCATGGTGAAGATTAGTTGAGCTCCTTGAGTTCAACCTCAAATAACAACAAAATCCCATTCAGATCTCATATCTTCTTTTTTTTAAGATTTTTGTTTATTTATTTGAGAGAGAGGGAGAGAGCACAGAGGGGGAGTAAGAGGGAGAAGCAGACTCTCTGCTGAGTAAGGAGCCCAACATAGGGCTCGATCCCAGGTCCCTGAGATCATGACCTGAGCCGAAGGCAGATGCTTAACCAACTGAGCCACCCAGGCACCCCCAGATCTCATATCTTTAGAATTTCCTATTTAGTCTAAAATGTATGTTTAAAAATAGTGGCATAAGATGTACCTGCTGATTTGACTCTCCCTTGGTGTGGCATGCACTGTAGGTTGGCTTGAAGAACACCTCTTCCTCCTTTCCTTTACTATATAGAAACAAGAAAAGGAAATATTATGCTTAGTATTGTCATCTTTGCATTTTGGGATGGCTGTATGACACAGTGCTGCCAATAAAATGTCAGCAGAAGCTGCTAAGAGGTATTCTAGAAAAGCTTTTGCTTTACTGACATAAGGGGAGACTAGCTTGCTTGCATGTTCTTCCTCCTTAATCTTGCCTTGGGGGATTGGGGGACCCAGGCACCCAATACTGACAATCATTTTATCCAATAAGCAGTGATGAGGTATTTTAGGGTTAAAGCAGTTACGACCTATTTTCAGATTAAGGGGTTAACAGCCTGGCTGTCTGGTATGGAACCTGGTATAGGAGAATGTAGTGCTAGTGGGTGCCCTTCTAGTAAGCAGAGCTGGCACTTTGAGATGTTATTTCTGTGTTAAGGATTCATATATTCATATCTGTAGCTCTCTCTATTCAAGTGTGTTTAGGACTTTGAATGATGGTCAGTTCAGCTGAATCCTTTTTTTTTTTTTTAAGAGAAGGCTGTTAATTTCCAAATTAAAACAAAATTTTTGAAGTATAAAAGGAGAGATGTTCATTTAGGTAGGGAGCACAATTCCAGGCTAAGAAAGGATTCTGCAGGTTTTTGGACTAGAAGATAGAACTTGATTATGAATGCTTTAGAAGTAGAGACTGTGTTTTCCAAACTTTTTATTGTCTTTAATTTCAAATTACATTAGCCACTTGTAGAAGATGGCTTTTTCCTCAGTTAAGAATATTGCCTTTGGAATGGAAGATCTAAGGAATATGTGACAGGATAGCCCTGAAATTTGAAGGTGACTTACACATTTTGGGTGGGTGGAAATGTTATTTACTTAGGGGGTTACCAAAATTTGTAACATTCCTTTGGTAAACATAAAGTATATTTAAGATATCTGATTCGTTCTTTGGTTTACCTGCACAGGATTTGGTTTTTCTACTATTACTTTCGGAGATATCAATATTCATGGAAATTACCCATCCTTTTACCTAGCCCATATTTCCTAAATTCTTGTAACTTTGACCTTCATTTACTTTGGCAGTTCATTCCTACTCTCACTGAGAACAACTCTGTCTCTGAAATCATAAATTCTCATAACTTTTTTCCTAAACATAACCTCTGGAATGCCCATTCCATCAGTTCTTTGATGTAGTCACAAACAACGTGCCTTTGGCCCTTCTGTTTTCACATAGTTCACTTCTGCAACCACTTCAACCATTTTCTAGCCATCACTCAACTCCCTAGATTGTCCGTGGCATTTCCCAACTCTTTGATTAGTGCAAGCGTTTATATTCCCCGATTTGGATTGTTGATTACTGCTGGATGAAACCAGCCATGGGATATTTGTGCTATTCTAATCAGAGTCTGTAATGTTATTTGAGCCAACATTGTTCTCCAGCAGTAATTCTGAAGGTCCCTGGGTAATGCTTACTCATTCCCAACATCAGCTGTGTCACATCTTCACCCATTCTCTCATGATCCTGTCACTGCTCCTCTCACTGGCAGCAAGTTCACAGAAAAAATAGGGGCCATTAGGTATGAACTTTTCCAAGCTCCGGATGCCTTCTTACCACAAAATAAATGTATCCCTTTCCGCCTTATTTTCCTGCCCCATTCCCTTCCTCTGATCTCTTATGTAAGCCCTTCTGCGTTTCGTCTAAGAGTCATGCCGCTGTATTTTGGTTCCATACACTTCCACTCTTCAAGGATCTCATTCCATTATTTATTCTTTCCCTTTTATATATATGTATTTTTAAGATTTTATTTATTTATTTGAAGAAAGACAGCCAGCGAGAGAGGGAACACAGCAGGGGGAATGGGAGAGGAAGAAGCAGGCTCCCAGTGGGGGAGCCCAATGCGGGGCTCGATCCCAGGACTCTGGGATCATGCCCTGAGCCGAAGGCAGACGCTTAACAACTGAGCCACCCAGGCGCCCTGCTTTCCCTTTTATATTTTTAAGTTTCTCCCTCCTTCTTGTTCTTCACATCAGTATATATCATTTTCCAGTCGTCCTTAACTTCAAACTGACATAGTACTGGATGTCTTTTCTTTTCAGAGGCAAGCTTTATTCTAGAAATATTCCATACTCACTGTCACTTTCTTTACCTTCATTGACCACTGCCATTGAATACCTTGGGTTTTATTGAAACCTTAGGGATAATGAAGTTTTTTGGCCATTCATCATTTTCTTACTGGCTCTCCCTCCTTAGATCACAACCTGCCACCATTTTTATCAGTCCCCCTTTCCTTTCCCTTCTCTCTTTTTTCTAAATTACTGTTACTTTATTATACTGAGCAGTTTAGTCTCTTTGTTACAGTCCTGGTATCTCTAGAAGAGGTTAAAAAAACAAAATCTTATGTCTTTAGGTAGTTTGTATAAATGTGGGGCACAGCTTCAAATACGACAAAGAGTGGTGGGGACTGTGATGAACTAAGAGTACAAGCCCTCCTAATGATACCCAAATTCAATTTCAGTTTCTTTTTTTTTTTTTTTTAAGATTTTAATTATTTATTTGACAGAGAGAGACAGCCAGCGAGAGAGGGAACACAGCAGGGGGAGTGGGAGAGGAAGAAGCAGGCTCCCAGCAGAGGAGCCCGATGTGGGGCTCGATCCCAGAACACTGGAATCACGCCCTGAGCGTGAAGGCAGATGCTTAGCGACTGTGCTACCCAGGCGCCCCTCAATTTCAGTTTCAATCTCAGAACAAACAAGCCAAAATCGGCAGGCAAAGTCATTCTGATGGACTTTATCATTCCAGGGGGCCCTCACCTTGCCTTTATAATTTAAAGGTCTAAATATTTGTTTTCTCAAAAGCACCATCTGTCTCTGTAAATGCTGTTCTTTTTCCCAGAATGTAAAAGAACAGTAATTGAAAATTTTTAATAGCAGTTTTTTTTCTTCTCACCATATGTAGAGATTGAAATGTAGTAATTATAGTTTCTTACACTGATTCTATAATATCTGATGCCTGCCTTACAGAATTTTTTAGATTTATTGACATTTTGGTAAATGTTAATCCTTCTTGTTTAACTTGATTTTGTATGTTTGATAATGATGCTTTTACTTTTTTTCCCCCTTTATACCTGCATTTTGAATTATTGCTTTCTCCACTCTGTTATTTCCCTTCACCTTAGGTCAATATATTCTTTTTGTAAAAACTGACTTTCACTGAAAAAGAGATTTTATTTTATTAGTCAGATTCTATTAGCCAATTATTAGTCAAACTTTAATGTGTGTTAAAATGACCTACTTGTTAAATGCAGATTCTAGAGTCATACCACCAGAGATTCTGATTCTCTAGTACCTCAGGAGCCTGCATTTTTTATCAAACACCCCTGTATATTTGGTGTCAGAGAAACACAATATTTGAAAAGTTAATGTAACAGCCTAATAGGAATTGGGCAATCAGTGAATAACAGTATCTTCTTCTCATATTTTCACTTCATTTGAAAGAAAAGCCACAAATTCAAGCCATAATTTTAAATCTATCAATACCATGTTTAGAAAATCTGAAAATAATGGAGGAAGACCCTCTAGATACAGGAGTATTTGGCCAGTCAAAGCAAGGGGAAACTTGCATATTCAAATTTAGGATATGTGGCTGATTTTACTGTTTCTCATTTTAACTACCATGTTTTTGGTACCAGAATGTTTTGGACTGGAAGTCCTGACTCAAACTGGTTTAATCAACATGGAAACCTTTTATTTACATAACAAGAAGGCCAGAGGTAGAGTGGGTTCCAAGGTTGGTTGATGCAGTGGCTTAATAATAGCATCTTGGACTCAAGTTCTGTCTCTTCAGTGTAGCTTGTGCAGTATCAGCTTTATCCTAACCTAAAATTGATCTTCCATCCCACTACCACCTACCAATGTAGAATGCTACATTCTTCCTTGTTAATGCCTTGCAGAAGAAACTCCCTAATCATGAAATATGTCTGTTCCTATAGTTTGATGACCAGCTGAGGTAAGAGCATGCCATCAGCTGATTGATTTGAGAAAATTAAGGATTCATCCTTAAAAGCTGGGAACATGGTCATCTTCCTCTGAAGCACATGGCTAGTAGAGGAACAAACTCAAGGTTATGTTTAAGTTTGAGAAAATTGACAGTAAAATATATTAATAGAATTCATCTTGAAGTTATGCTTTTCATCAGTGTTAAAAGAATAAAAAATCTGCTAAAGTTATTAGCAGATCTTATACCCTTTGGTTTTAGAAAGACTGATTCTTTCCCAGAATTGACAGAGTCATTTTGTGGAAAAGGCAAAAGGTCTGTGTGGGCTCCCTAGTTTGTTAACTCTGAATGGAGTCCAGAGTAATCCTTTCACTTGGCTCCTTCAACCTTAAAATACATGTAGATTAATCTTGCAAACTAAGTTAATAAAAATGTTATTTGGGTTCAGTTTCCTTTTGTCTGTATTTGTAATATCATTAGTTCAGTATTGGAATAGAGAGCCACAGATTGAAAAAACAAATAATTTGAGATCTTCTAGTTTTTCTAGATGAATTTTTACTTAAACAATAAAGCTTACTGCCTCAAGGTTTAATTAAAACCTTTTGTAGTGTGCTGTCCTGGGGAGCAATTGACACCTCAATTTACCATCCTACCCCCCCCAGGGTCTTTAGAATATTTATGCCATCAGACTCCAAACAAAGAAGTTGTGAATATAGATGTGACAAGGTGTGAACACAGTCTATTTCTAGGACCCTTATTATAACTTCCCTTCAGAAGGTGCCCAGAAAAATGTACCAAAAAAACCCACTTTTCTGCAGTTAGAATCCTGTGGATGTAATAGAATAATGGAGGATATGCACTTAAGTTTTTAAAAGTACACATTTACAAAAACAAATAGCAGAACCATTGGAGAAATAATTTAGTGTATAGAATTAAATATGGCTTCTAGAATTAAATACTGCTTCTCAAGACATTTAAAATGAGGTACTCCTTAAAATCTCAGCCTGCCAGTAATCCCTCTTCTCATTTCTTCTTCTTCTTTTTTTTTTTTTTTAATATTTTATTTATTTATTTGACAGAGATAGAGACCGCCAGTGAGAGAGGGAACACAAGCAGGGGGAGTGGGAGAGGAAGAAGCAGGCCCATAGCAGAGGAGCCTGATGTGGGGCTCGATCCCATAACGCCGAGATCACGCCCTGAGCCGAAGGCAGACGCTTAACCGCTGTGCCACCCAGGCGCCCCTCTTCTCATTTCTTCTCATTCTCCTAAAAGGGCAACGTGGTCTAGCCATGTGGCGCCCCTCTTCTCATTTCTTCTCATTCTCCTAAAAGGGCAACGTGGTCTAGCCATGTGGCAGTGTGCTTGCTTTTTTCTCCCATCTAAGAATAACAACCACATAAATCAGATTGCCAGAGTCATTTCTATTTCAAATACTCAATCCAGTTGCCCAAGACAGTTTGGGATAATAAAGCACTGACTCTGAAGTCAGAGGACCTACATTCAGACAAATCCCAACACTGTCGCTCCTTATATGGTAAGTGTAATTATCCCTACATTACAAATAATGAACTTGAGGGTCAGAGAAGTTAAGTAATTTGCCTGAGATTGTACCTAATAAATGATGAAGGTAAGGTTCGAACCTGGCTACAAGTTTCCCTGGCTACAAATCTGGTTTCAAAAGAATTAGACAAGACTTCGGGGGTTATAGTTTATTTTGTCAGGAAGAAAAGCTGAATTCATTTAATAACAATTTAATGAACACTAAATCCAGGTATTGGGGTATAGCAGTGAGAAAAAAAAAAAAAAAAGACCTTGTTCTCATGGATCTTATATTCTAGTTGGGGGAGAAAGCCAATATATTTTGTCAGTAGGTAATGTATTTATAAAGAAAAATTAAATAAAGGGTATAGAGTGGTAGGAATTAAGAGATGCTATTTCATATAACATCATATTGGGGAGGAGGAATTTCCTCTGTCCTTCAAGATCCTTCTAGCTCGACTTAGAATCAAGTTAACAGTGAGACAGGTTAACAGGAGGAAGTCAAATTTAATAGCCTACTTAGGGGAAATCCTCACAGACATGGAAATTCCAAAGATAGGCAACGAGATACTTATATGAGCTAAGGAGAGGGGTAGGGTCTGAGGGTACAAAGAGGAGAAAGACCATTAGCAGAAGGGAAAGGTGTTTGGAAAACAAAGTTGCCCTATTTATGTAGATAAGTTTCTTAGGTAAGGAGAAATCTCTTTTACCAGCTCTCTTCCTGGTAAAGCAGACAGTTGAGGAGGAGGTAAAGAGCTTTTTCTGAGTCTGCTGGGTTTGGATTACTTTTAACTCAAAATAATGTTCATGCCAAGGTAGCCCATCTTGGGGTGGCCTGCCTTTGGCCCCTACAGTGGTCTGGTAAGTTGACATTGGAGCAGAGATCTGAAAGAAATGAGGGAGTGAACTCCATAGTTATTTGGTGGAAGAACCTTTCAGAAGGAAGGAATAAGGCTCTGAAGCAAGAGAAGTCTTGGCATGTCCCAGAAAATAGCAAGGAAGTCTGTGTGACTAGAGAACAATGGGCAAGAGGAAAGCAGTAGGAGATAAATTCAGAGAGTTAGCCAGAGGAAGAGTCATGTAGATGTTGGTAAGCCTTATATGCTTTGTTTTTTACTATGAGTGTTTAAAGCATTTGGAGCAGAGGAGTGGCATAATCTGACTTTTTTTCAAAGATTTTATTTATTTATTTGAGAGAGAGCGTGCACACAAGGGTAGGGGAAGGGCAGGGGGGAGGAGTAGGGAAGGGGAGGGGAAAAGAATGTCAAGCAGACTCTGCACTGAGCATGAAGCCCAACACTGGATGGGGTCCCATGACCTGAGCCAAAACCAAGAGTCTGCCGGTTAACTAACTGAGCCACCCAGGTGCCCCATAATCTGACTTTTCTCAAGGATTACTTAGGTTGTTTAGGCCGGTTAACTAACTGAGCCACCCAGGTGCCCCATAATCTGACTTTTCTCAAGGATCACCTTGGTTGTTTAGAGAAGAGAATATAAATTGGCAAAGGTAGAAGCAAGAAGGCCATTTATGAGACTATTATAATACAAAACAGAGTGAAAAGTGAATTAGGGTGGGGCTGGTGAAGAGGTAGAGAAATAGTTGGAATCTTGATATTATTTGGAGGTAGAATGACAGGATTTGCTGGTGGATTGGATTTGAGGGTATGTGGAAAGGAAGGGGCTCCAAGAAGAATGAAATTGCTTTTTATTAATCTGAGGAAGGCTAGGTAGAGAATCGAGGAATCCATTTTAGATGTATCATTGAGATCTGTTTAGTTTGTGTGATAAGAGACATTCATATGGATCCAAACTGAGAACTTATCCATCCGGGCAGGAGATAAGGCTCTTAGTCATTCACATATGGTTGATGGGAACCATGAGATTAGATGAGCACCCCTAAGAATGTGTATAGAGAGCAGAGAGGATAGAATTTTAGAGAATGTCCACATTTAAGAATTTTTTGCAAGTTTGCAAACCAGACCTCTGATAAGAGTTTATAGATTAGCCATTGTTAAAAATCAGAATCTATACTAATACAGTCATAATGGCACATTTTTTTTTTGCTATGGTATACTTTTAAATGAAAAAGTAGATATGTAGAAATTAACTTCCGTATATTGTACATGGGCAAAATAAAAAATTGTTTATATCTGAGTTTAACAGTACTGTCTTTATGTACATAATTATGGTTACAACAAAAACATTTTCATTTCAGCATGCAATGTCAATATTAAAATAGGAATTTTTGAATTTGTCATGTCTTTAATGGTGGTTCTTTTTTAGTAGAAGCTTGATTTTACTGCTGTCAACCATGTGATTTATTCTTTCAGCATCTACTACGTACAAGGCATCTTTAAGGACTGTGGTTAAAGCTTCCTTGATTGTTTACGTGGGTGGTAAAAATTATTCTTTAACTGCTCAGTTTTTTTAAGTCTTTAAATTGTCAAGCATAAACAGTGCTGTTTCTACCAGATGTCAGGAATTATGAACATTTTGTATTCTAGAATACAGAATCACCTGTGGGCTAAGGCCAAGCATAGAAAGATTGAATTATAAGTACTTTGGAAAAACAGGTTGCTGTTGGAGAAAGAAACAACTGTCTGCTTTGCTTTCAGGCTGTGCCTTTGTAATGTAAATGTAATTTCTTTTCCCCAAAATGTCCTTTTTCTATTCTTCCCAGGGGACTCTTTCAACACAGATGTTTTGTTATACTGTAGTTCTTGTCAGTGGTACAGCTTTAGGCGTAGTAAACTGATACTGTTCCTTGCAGGCCAGATGTTAGACTATCTCAATATCGTCTTAGATGATTAAGTCTGTGAGACTCACATGCAGCTGACCTAAAACCCAGTAATCAGAATGTTGGAGCCACCTATCCCCCTTTTAAATAACATGATATCTTTGGAAGAATTATTCATCAGAAGACTGCTTAATGAATATAGAATCAGAAACAAATATAATGATCTGGACCATGGGTATAGGATATTTCACCTAAGTTCCAGAATAACCCAATTTAATATTCCTACTTCACAACAAAAATACATACCTGTGAAGTAACCTTGTAGCTTATACCAGTTAGATCTAGAATCTTTCTGGTATAAACAAATACTTTATTGATTTTTGCCTTTCTGACCACAATTCGTATCCTGGTTGCCCTCTCTCTGGTTATTCATGTATCTCCCCTTCTCAGTAGTTAGGTTCCCTGATCGCCTCTTTCTAGTCCTTTGAATTTTTCTCAGTTCAAGCAAAATGCTTTGTAAATTATATGCAATTAGTAAATATTTGTTTAAAAAATAATTACCATTTTAGAGGGGCATAGATTCTCTTTTCGCTGCATGTCGGTAGATGCAGTGTGGTGATTATGCAGATCCAGATATCTTCATTACACTTGTCAATTCAAGTTTGCGGCATTTATCTGGCAAATTAACCCCTGAATTTCTGAAATACAAACATAATATGTAAACTTTGCTTCTCTTATGTATTATCTGGAATAAATTTTTAAAAGGTAATAAGCCTTTGACTGTATTTTATTAGAAATGTTTAAAGATAATTAAGAAAATTTCTTAGACTATCCCAGTATTTTTTAGCTGGAAAAGACTTAGGTTCAATTTTGTTATGCTGTTTTCCTCAAGCTTAACATTCATTTTGTAGGCCTCTTACCAAGTTAGTTGATTCTTCTGATAGTTCACTGGTGAAGTTCTTTATGATGACTGGGCCAAAATAATCTGCATTTATTGCAACTTCCTGGGCTTTTATTTTATTTTATTTTATTTTTTAAAGATTTTATTTATTTATTTGACAGAGATAGAGACAGCCAGAGAGAGAGGGAACACAAGCAAGGGGAGTGGGAGAGGAAGAAGCAGGCTCATAGCAGAGGAGCCTGATGTGGGACTCGATCCTGTAACGCCGGGATCACGCCCTGAGCCGAAGGCAGACGCTCAACCGCTGTGCCACCCAGGCGCCCCTTTCCTGGGCTTTTAAAAAGAGTTGTACAGAAATTTGGGTATCCATAAGGGAAAAAAACTGAAAATCTTATTTTGAATTGTTAAGTAATTCTACAACTCCCTTCTCTCCTCAACACAGCAGTCACATCATTCCCAGTTATTAAATATTCTCAGTGCCCCAGGAGATAGTTGTGGTTTATCCAGGAGCATCAGGAGACCTGCTTTTCTACAGAAAGGAAAGCTTCATGATTTTAGCACATCACCTAACCAAATCAGTTTCTTCATCTGTTAAAGGGAAGTATTATGCTAAATGACCTGATCATCCATTCTGCTTCAAATCTCAGTCTGCGTTCTTCAAGCTAGGTAACAGATTATGGCAAGCAAGGAAGGGTGGTTTTCATATTTAAAGACTTCTGGAGAGCATTAACATGTAAAATTTACTAACACATAAGATACCCTGATCCTGTGATGCAATGTGTATCAAATTTGAGAAATTTACAGAGCTGACACCTTTTTTTTTTTTTCAGGTCCCTTTTTAAAGGAAAATAGTTATTACAGCCTCTCAGGAGTGTGTCCTGTAGTACCATTGGGGTAACACGTACTTAAATGTATAAGAAATGCCCAACTTACAGACTTCCAGAGTCTTTGTATAAAAGTAGCTTCCGAAGCTCAGCCGTCACCCCACCCAAAAGCCACCAAAAACAACAACAGCAGCAAATCCTAGATCAATCCCAAAACGACACATATTCTTTTCCTCCTCCTTGTACCTCTTGGCCTTTTTGTCTTGGGACTTCAGAACTCAGGTCAGAATTCTGTGTCAGTGGCTTTTAAACTTATTTGATATCATACAGCCTGCAAAGGGACCTGATTATACAAATGTATAGGAATTTAAATGTTTATAGAACACATAGTTGAAACATATTGAACTAAAAGGATGTATGCCAATATTTTTTCTTTTCTTATATTTCACTTTTTTAGTGCTGCTTGTGACACACTGAATTGATTTTACAACTAAGCCTAGCCCCCGTTTATAGCACTCTTGCTAAAGAAAAATACAAACCTTCAGTCAGCATAAAATTAAAATTTTAGAAAAGTATTTATTTGTAAAGTGAGGAGTGTCTATTTATGGACCTATACATTTCTTTTTTAATCATAGTAAACTTTCATTGATTCTGACTGATTTGGTAGGAACAATTGGACGTATGTAGTACTTTGGTGGGGGTGGGGGCAGAGGGAGAAGGGGAGAGAGAATCTTAAGCAGGCTCCATGCCCAGCACAGAGTCCAGTGCGGAGCTTTGATCTCACAACCTTGAGACCATGACCTGAGCCGAAATCAGGAGTCGGATGCTTAACTGACTGAGCCACCCACATGCCCGCAATGTGTATAGTATTTTTAAACAAATGAGGCTTCTTGTCAGATTTAATATCTGTAGCCCCAAATTAGTCTAACAAAATCTTTGTCTAGGCTCTTAACAGTCCTACTAAATAAAAAAATATTTCACCTGCCGTCTTCTTTACCATTTTTTACTTCATAAACTATGAGGAAAAGATTTCTAAGTAAAGATAAACTTCAATCCAGACTTGGTGGATTATCATTAAATTCATGTAAATATTAATTGAAGCATATCAACTCAGATTTGATTTCTTTTAATTTGATTTCTAATATGGATAATTATAACCACTTTATCTGAAAGGAATATAGATAGTTCTATTACTAGGATAGCTACAATTTAAAATTGTTAACATGTAGCAAGCCCTGAGCTGAACGCTGTTAGGTACATTATCTCCTTTAATCTTTGCCATATGGGGTAGGTACTTACCCATTTTAGAAGCTGCGGATTAGGAAGGATAAGTAACTTGTCCAGTAATTGTCAGCTACTGGCATTTCAACCCAGGTCCATCTGTTCCACAGCGTTCTTTGAAACTTTATGCTAGCTAATGACAGAGTAGCCATAGTACCCAAGTATCAGAGCTGTTAGACTTGGGGAGAAAAAGAAAAGAAATCTTAATTTAAGGTATGGTAAAGTATTTTGAGACATCTATGGTTGGACTAAAACTTATGCAGAGAAGAGAATTTTAACTCATTTCTCCCTGCGAGTGGCTTCTAAAATATTTGGTTTGATTCTTTCCCTTTTTTACAAACTAATGTGACTACATAGTTATTTACTATATTTCCTTGCTTATAAGACCCATAACTCATTTAATAACTTTTTAGAAGTGTAAATATTGCATTAAAGGTATATAAAGCTTTTATTAGCTGATGGTCTAACATGTATTTATCCATATAATCAATACCTAAGTTTTCTTCAATATCACAAAGTTTGATTCTAAGCTTTCCTCTCATTCACAGACCAAAGAATGTCCTGAATTATGTCTAGCCATCAGCAATTATCTGTAGCATCCCAGCAACACACTAGTTTTTGTAACCCGGACTTGTGGTTTGTTTGTTTGTTTTTAGTTTAGTTTGTTTTTTACTTAACACCATTGTGATAGCCTGTATAAACTATGAAAACTATGCATCTTAGAATAAAGGAAATATAGTACTATATATAAAATTAATTTGGGGGGCCCTGGCCTCATTTTTCTAATCGTTTCATGCAGCATGAGCTATAATATTTTATAGCTTTTGTGCTGAACCGGAGAGAAGGCTAAAATATTATCTATGATGATGAGAGATAAACATTTCTGTGTTTTAGAAAAATAAGAATTATCAATATTTTGGTTAAACCAGATTAAGGAATTAAAGTCCATAGGTCTGTTTTGTGCAGAGAGAATAATTTACAAGTGCTTTTCATAACTTTTTATTAATATATTACAGGTAGTTATAAAAGATGTGGTCCAAGACAGTCTAGTCTGAGTACTTTTGAGATGAAAAAAGAATTGTCCTTTAGTGGGAGTACATAATGAAAGTGCTCTGATTTGGGATTAATGTTTGTTCTTCAGAAGACTTTAAGGAAGTTTATGAGTTCTAGCATTCTTAGAAAGGAAGCTCTTTGGGAGCTTAGTTCTGCCTTTGATTACCTGCAGGTTTCCCTATCTCTTGACTGTGAACACTTTATGACAAGAGTGAGTTTCTAATAATATTACCATCATCTTTCTTCCCTCCTTCCCCCATTCCTGTAGGTGTACCAACATTCGACCAGGAGAGACTGGAATGGATGTAACAAGCCGCTGCACCCTTGGAGACCCCAATAAACTGCCAGAAGGGGTTCCCCAACCTGCCCGCATGCCCTATATCTCAGACAAGCACCCTCGACAAACCTTGGAAGTGATTAACCTTCTGAGAAAGCACCGGGAGCTCTGCGATGTGGTGCTAGTTGTGGGCGCTAAGAAGATATATGCCCATCGAGTCATTTTGTCAGCCTGTAGTCCCTACTTCCGAGCTATGTTTACAGGAGAATTGGCAGAGAGCCGTCAGACAGAAGTAGTGATTCGAGACATAGATGAGAGGGCTATGGAACTACTGATTGACTTTGCATATACCTCCCAGATAACTGTGGAAGAGGGCAATGTTCAGACCCTTCTGCCAGCTGCTTGCCTTCTTCAGCTGGCAGAAATACAGGAAGCCTGCTGTGAATTCCTAAAGAGACAATTAGATCCTTCTAATTGCCTGGGCATTCGGGCTTTTGCTGACACACATTCATGTCGTGAGTTGCTAAGAATAGCAGACAAGTTTACTCAACATAACTTTCAAGAGGTGAGTTGTACTTGGTTTGAATGCATTCATAATGCATTGGTCAGGAGAGCAATATGAGTTCATGTTCTGCTAACTAACATGTACCTGTTTGGATATTTACTGCTGATTCTAACTCATAATACCAAAGAAATAAGTTTTTACAAATTCTAAGCCTGGTTTTTATTTTGGAGACCAATTTTATGTTCTGACAACAAAAGTTAAAGTTTAGGGATTTGATTCTCCCTAGCCATATTAATAAACTAGTTTATAAGTCAGAATACAATTTATTAATTCATTAGGAGACCAGTGTCTGATAGGATACCTGGTATCAGTCATTTGCATGCAACATTACCTTCCTGATTATATGGATTGTTCAGCAAAATAAATAATAAATCAGCAGTTACTTGGAGAACTAACAATCAGAAAAAATGAAGTTACATGTATATGAAAAGAATGTTTCATTAAATGTTATTTTTCATTTATTCATTTATTTAATAAATATGTGAAAAGCTGTTTCAGCTACTGTGCTTGGGAAAAAAGGCTACATATAGTGAACAAGATGCCTTGAGTGTCTGTTCTCATGGAGGTTACAGTCTAGCAGGGAGGATAGCCATTGAATGCATAATTCCACAAATAATTAATTACAGTTAATAGGTGCTAGAAAGAAGCCTGGATGATTTCACATATTACAGAGAGATTTAACCTTGGTTCTGGAACAGCCGATTGCGAAATTCTGAGACATGAAAAAGCATAACTAGGTTAGGAAACTGAAAGAAACCCAGTGAGACCCAGAGAGCAAAAGGGAGGGTGTTATAATGATTTTCCAGAAAGAACAGAGCCCCATTACACTGGAGTTAATAGGCCATGTTAAGAATTTGAAATTCAATCTTAAAAGCAATAGAAAACCATTAAAGGGCTTTAAGAAAAGACATGGTCCCTTTTGTACTTTAATAGCACTCTTCTCCCCACCACGATAGCTTCCAATGGATCAAAGATTTAAAAATACAAAATGAAACCATGAAAATATTAGAAGATGACATGGAGCAATTCCTTTTTAATCTTGAATTGAGAAACGCTCTTCTAATTGACTAACACAGAAGGCAGAAGAAAATATTGATAGATTTGACTACATAAAAATAAAAAACAAAACAGTAACAAGATAAAAGTCCAAAACAAAGTGAGGGAGAGGGGGGGTGCCTGGATGGCTCAGTTAATAGAGCATGAAGCTCTTGACCCTCAGGGTTGTGAGTTTGAGCCCCACCTTAGGTGTATAGATTACTTAAAAATAAAATCTTTTAATGCAACTATCCCAGACAATAATCTCTTTAATACAGCAAGAGATCTAATTGGTCAATAACCTAGACCAATGATGTAACCAAAGTTGGCAATAAAATTCAGATTGCCCTTAACATATGAAAATCTGCTGCAGGTTGTTCACAAACACAAATTAAAACTATACCAAAGTACTATTTTTCATTTCTTATATTACAAAATTATAATCTATCAGATTACGAATATCTAGAAGTTTGATTCCACACCCTGTTGACAAGGCCATGGAGACAAGGTAATGGAGCTACGTTGCTAGTGTGAATATAAATCGATACAACCTCCTTGAAAGGAAATTTGCACACTTTTTTTCACACTCCTTGACTCAGCATTCCCATTTCTGGGAATTTGTGCTACAAATGTATTGGAGAGAGGAGCAGTTTGAGGAGATGAGATCATGGGTTTTGTTTTAGATATATTCAATTTGAAACATCTGTAATATGTCTAAATAGAGATACTGAGCCAGGCCACTGTTTTTGAGCCTTTTATCTTAGAGATTAAAATTTAGGAGTTATCAACTGAGATTAAAATTTAGGAGTTATCAACTCATAATAAAATTTAGGAGTTATCAACTGAGATTAAAATTTAGGAGTTATCAACTCATAATAATGAAACTATGATGGCTTAATCTTTTTAAGACAGGATTTAACCCAGAAACTATAAAAGATTGGTAAATTTGATTGCATAAAAATTTAAACCTTTTTTTATAATAAAAAAGCACCATCAACAAGGTCAAAAAATCAATGCCAATGAGATCACCGAGAAGGGAGAGAGAAGAAAAGAGCCTTAAAATTTTTCCAACATTGAAGGATGGTTAGTGAAAGAGCAACTGGCAGAGAAAACGGAATAACTAGAGAAGAGGAAAACCAGGAGTGTGAGATCATGAAATGCAATGGAAGGGATTTTTTTTTTTAAGGATGAGGAAATTAGATATAGATATAGATATAAATATAGATATAGATATACACACACTAGTGTAGCCAGGACATTTCCAAAAACTAAGATTAAGGCCATTGGCCTTAAGAATTATTAAAACATTACCAACATTTTGGTACTAGAGAAGGTATAGATCGGTGGAGCTGAAAAGAGTCCAAAAGTTGACATTTAAAGTCAGTAGAGGAAAGTGGAATTATTTAATAAATATCATTAGGAAAATGGTGATTTGGGGGAAAAAATAAAGATGGAATTCCCAATGGATGAATAATTTAAATCTAAAAAAAGAAATTCTAAAAGTTCTAGAAGATACCATTAGTTGGCTGGTAGTAAAAATGACCTTTCCAACCAGGATACAACTGAGAAGCCATAAAGAAAGATTGATAAATTTGATTGTCTAAAAATTAAGAATTTTTGTTCTTTATAACAACAATAACAACAATAGCACCATAAACTAAATCAAAAAAATCAATGCCAAACTCATACATGGAGCATACATGACAGAAAAAAACAGTAATTCCCTTAAAAATCATACAAATACAGTGAAAAAAACATGAAAAACACAATAGAAAAATGGGTAACGGGTATGAATAAGTAATGCGTAAAAAGATATTCAAATATAAATAAACATATGAAAGTTTAGTCACCCTTACACATAATTAAAGAAACATACATCAGAACAAGATACCTGTGGTGCCTGGGTGGCTCAGTCGGTGAAGCATCTCCCTTTGGCTCAGGTCATGATCCCAGGGTCCTGGGATCCAGCCCTGTGTTGGGCTCCTTGCTCAGCCGGAAGCCTGCTTCTCCCTCTCCCTCTGCCTGCTGTTTCCCCTGCTTGTGCTCTCTTTCTGTCAAATAAATAAATAAAGTCTTTAAAAAAAAAAAAAAGAGCAAGATACTATTGTTAACCTATCAGGTTAAAAAACAACTTTTAATTTTATCTGAAAAAAATTCAAATTTACAAGAAATTATAAGAAAAAAAACCTTCCATATATCCCTTACCAAGATTACCGTTTGTTAACATTTTGCCACATTTGCTTTACCGTTCTCTCTTTATTATATGAAATATTTTTCTCTGAACAATTTGAGAGTATTCCATACATCATATTCCTGTACTCTTGAACATTTCAGTATGTATTTCCTAAGACCAAGGACATTTTTTTTACATAGAATTCTTTTATGACAGTTCATTTATCAAATTCAGGAAATTTAACATTGATTAAAAACATTATTTAATCCATAGTCCCCATTCCAGTTTCACCAACGGTCCCAGTATTGTTCTTTATAACAATTTTTTTCCAGTCCAGATTCTAGAGCAGATGATTGCATTGCATTTAGTTGTCATGTTTTTTGAGTTCTAGATAATCTGTAGTAGTTCTCTCCACATTTAAGAGCATAGGCCACTTGTCTGATGTTTCCTCATGGGTAGATTCAAGTCACACATTTTGACAGGAGTACTTTGTAAGTGATGTTTTGTCCTTCTCAGTGCATCGCAGAAGTATATGGTATCTATTTGTCCCATTACTGATTATGTTAACTTTGATCACTTGGTTAAGTGGAGTCCCCAGAGTTTCCTATTAAGTTATTATTTTGTAATTAGTAAGAACTTTTACAGAGAGGTGCTTTGAATCCATGTAAATATCCTATTCCTTATCAAGCTTTTACTCACTTTCACTCACATCCATTGATAATTTCTGCCTGAATAGTTATTACTATGATGGTTGTAAAATGGTGATTAAAAAAAAAATTCCCTCTCTTCTATCAACATTCTTCTATAAGGAAGAATTTTCCTTGTTCTGAGTGGTTGATTAGCATTATGAACTCATAGACTTTTATTCTAGTTGATGGATTATAGTGCTTAGTTACCATTTATTATTTTGGTGCTTTATAGTCTGATTTATCCTTCCTGTGCTTACTTTGGCAAATTAAGGAGACATATGCATGGTTTTTTATTTCCATTTCTGTCCTACACAAAAGGTAACATTGTGTATATTCTCTGTTGCACTTTACCTTCTACTTAATTTATTCCGAAATTCATTCCATATCAGTTCACAGAGATCTTCCTTGTTCTCTCTCCACAGCTGCATTCTTCTCCTTCTGTATACCACAGTTTGTTCATCAGTTTCCTATATGTGAGCATTTAAATAGTGTTCAATGTTTTCCCATTACAAATAATGCTGCAATTAATAGCCTGTGTTTGGATATTTCAGTGTTGTTGGAGGTTTATTTTCAGGATAAATTCCTAGAAATGGGGCTGCAGGGCTAAAGGTTAACTGCATATGTAATTTTGTTAAATATTACCAAATTCCCCTCTGTGGGGATGGAACCATTCTGACCATAATATATGAGTGTGTTGATCTCTTCATAGCCTCACTAACAGATTATATTGTCAACCTTTTGAATTTTTGCTAGTCTAATAGATGAGAAGTGGAATCTTGGTGTGGTTTTAATTTACATTTCTCTTTACATAAATGAAGTTGAATATCTTTCATATGTTTAGGGGACCTTTTTTATATAATTTTTATTATTGTTTATTATTATCTTCTGCCCATTTTTCTATTCAGTTTTTTAAATATTTTTTCTCCTCAATGTTTTAAAGTTGAGACTCTCTATATTAACAGTGATAGCCTTCTATCTGTGATGCATGTTACTCATTTTCCCAGTTTGCATTTGCCTTTCAACTCTGCTTATGGTATTTTTGGTTATGCAAAAGGGTTTTTTTTACATTGTCAAATGTATAAATCTTTTACTTTATCGCATCTGGGTTTTGTGGCCGAGTTTGAAGTCTTCCCCTTTCCTCAGGTTACAAAGGAATTCACCCGTATTTTTTCTAGTATATATATGGTCTCTCTGAGTTTATCTTGTGTAGGGTGTGAAATACTACTATCTTTATGTAAATATCTGTCTAGTCCCAATACCCTTTATTTAAAAGTCTCTTTTTGCCCCCAATGATTTGCGATTACAGCTTTATTATATACTGAATTTCTGTGTGTGCTGGCTTCTAGATCTTCTAGTGTAGGCCATACAGCACTACCGCACTGTTTTCTCCAATGTTTTAATAATTGAGGCTTTGTAGTAAATTTTAATACATAGTAGGGTTATTAATACCCCTCCTATATAACTCTCTTTTTCAGTGTTTTCCTAACTTTTTGCATGTTTATTTTTCCAAATGAACTTAAAATCACGTTATCTAGCTCTAAGAAAAAACCTTGGTGTATTTATTGGGATCATATTAATTTGTAAATTAAGAACAGTTGCTTTTATGATGTTGAGTTCTGTTAAAAAATGAGAAATGTCTTTCTTTTTCTTCAGTTCTATTTTTTTATCTCTCAGGAATGTTTTATAGTTTTCTTCATTTAAGTTTTGTACATTTCTTCTGAAGCTTAGTGTATTTTTTTTGTTGCTTTTGTAGTTTTTTCCCCCTTCATTACAGCTTCTAACCAATTGCCATTAATGTATATGAAAGCTACCTTACTGAACTTTTTTATTCTTAGAGTTATTTTTGCCATTGATTCTTTAGAGTTTTTTGAACATCCTATCATGTCATCTGCATATCAGTAGTTTTATTTCTTCTCCAGTTGTTAATCCCTTTAATTGTGTTTTTTCTCTAGTTGCTTGGGTTAATATTTCTAGTAAAATGTTAAATAGTAATGGAAATATTGGACATACTTTGTTTCTAGCATTAGTAGGAATGACTTTGGTGTTTTCCCATTAACTGATATGCTGTTTTTAGTATTGAAGTATGACTATTTTATCATATTAAGGAAGTATCCATGTAAAACAATTCCTGTTTTCTTGGATGCTTAGGAATTTTGTCAAGGATTTTCTCAGTATTTATGGAAGTACTCATATGAATTTTCTCCTTAAACCCATTATTATTATGAATTACATAAATGAGGTCCTAAAATTAAAGCATCTTTGCATTCTACGTACACACATTTTGGTCATGGTGTACCGTTAATGTGATGTTGGAATCTATTCACTAATATTTTACATAGTGTTTTTATATTGCTATTCAGAAGTGATGGTAGTCTTTAATTTTCTTGTGCTGTCTTTATCAGGTTAGATATACATGTTATACTTCATGAACATGACTTAGAAGTTTTCCTGCATGTTCTGTGCTTTGAAACAATTTATACAACATTGAGACTATGTCCTTTCTGAAAGTTTGGTAGAATTTCTCTGTGAAACTGTCTAGGCTTGGTGCTTTTTTGTGAAGTAGTTTATTGATAATTTTCTCTATTCTACGAAATTTCCCTAGGATCAGTTTTGGTAGACTATATTTCCCTAGAAAATTACCAATTTTATCTACGTTTTCAAGTTTATTTGTATAGAGGTGTAAAGTAATTTCTTTTAACTTCTAAATTTCTGCATCAATGGTTATTTGCCCCTTGATTTTTTTTTTTTTTTTGAGCGTGTGCATATGAGGCGGGGGGCAAAGGAGGGGTGCATGGGCCAGGCAGAGGAAGAAGGAGAGAAAGAATCTTAAGCAGGCTGTATGACCAGTGCGGAGCCCAACTCGGGTCTTGATCTCACCACCCTGAGATCATGACCTGAGCCAAAACCAGATGCTCAACCAACTGAGCCACCAAGGCATCCCTTACCCCTTAATATTTTGCATTTTGTATATGTGTGCTTTCAGTGTTTCTTTCCTTGAAAAAGGTAGCTAGTGGTATGTCTATTTTGTTTATGTTTTTCCAAAGAATCAGTATTTAGACTTATTAATTAGATCTACAGTTTTTTGCTGTTTCATTACATTCTGGTTTTACATTCATTACTTTCTTCTTTGTGTTCTCTTTTGACTTGCTGTGTTATTTTTCTGCCTGTTTGATTTGAGAATTTGATTTGTTTTCATTCTTTTACATTAACTACTATAAGTGTTTAAAGCCATAGTTTTCCTTTGATCATTGTTTTAAATGTATTTAATAGAGTCTTTATTGCTAAATTGTTGTTTTACAGTAATTCTGTTTGTATTTCACTTTACCAAGAACTATTAATAGCAAAATTTTAAATTTTTAGGTGGAAGGAGTTTTTGTATTTTTTTAATTTTGTTTTTAATTTCTAGTTTTAGTGCACTGCAGTCAGTGTTTGTAATATTTCTACTTCATGAAATTTACTGATTTTTTTAGTCATGTAATATATGATCAATTTTTCTGACTATTCCATATGTGCATGGAAAGGAGGTATATTTTCTTGTCCCTATTCTCATAGTATAGTATTTGATATATATGCATAAAGTCTATCTTATTGATTATATTACTTAGCTCTTTTATATTATTTTGTCCACAAAGCTGTGTGTTAAAGTCTCTTGTTTTTAGTGTGTTTCTATTTCTCCTTGCATCATCTGTGGTTTGTAGGTGGTCACTATGTTGCTTAATGCATATATAATCACAATTCTGTATCTTAATTACAGATTGTGACTTTTAGCTTTATAAAGTATCCTCCTTTGTCAGATTTAATTCATTTGTCGTCTTAATTCTACTTTGATACCTGGCTTTCAATTCTTGTTTTCTTTTGTTTCCACCTGCCTGATTCATCTTTGTGCATTTGCCCTTCACTTGTAGCCTTTCTGCATCATGATGTTTTAGGTATTTTTCTTGAATTTGCATAGAATTAAGTTTTACTTTGTGAGCCAGTTTGAAAATCTTTTCTTTAAATAGGCAGTTAAAGCCCCTTTGTATCTGTTGCCATGACTGATATGTTTGCACTCGACTCCATCATACTATATTTTTATAAAAGGTATTTAATATAATTATATTTACTGCATTTCTTTTTCTATATGATAACTTCCTTGCTCTATATTTTTATTTTATTTATTTTGGTATATAGGAACATTTGTGATTTTATTCTAGTGATTACTACTGTAAACTAGAAAAAGTAAGTAGAAGGAAGAGAAGAATAAAGGCTAGAGCAAAAATCCAATGGTTCTTTGAAAAAAAACTGATGAACCTCTAGTTACACTTGATCAGAAAGAAAGGAGGGAAGACACAAATTACCAGTATCAGAAATAAGAGGACATCACTACAATCCCTCAGATTAAAAAGCATAAGGGAAATAAATAAATAGCATAAGGGAGTATTAACAACTTTTTGCAAGTAAATTCAATAACTGATAGGAAGTGGACATATTCTTTGAAAAACACAGATTACAGAAACTGACTCCGGAAGAAACAGAAAACCAGAACAACCCTATATTTATGAAAGAAATTGAAATAGTAATTTAAAACCTTCCCATAAAGAAAATGCCCATCCCAGATGGTGAATTCTGTCAAACATTTAAGGAATACATAATACTAATTTTATATAAAGTCTTTCAGAAAAAGGAGGAGGAGGCTGCCAAATAAAGACAAATTCACCCTGATATCAAAACCATAAACACTAAAAGAAAACTACAGATGGGGAGCCTGGGTGGCACGGCGGTTAAGCGCCTGCCTTCGGCTCAGGGCGTGATCCTGGTGTTATGGGATTGAGCCCCATATCAGGCTCCTCCGCTATGAGCCTGCTTCTTCCTCTCCCACTCCCCCTGCTTGTGTTCCCTCTCTCGCTGGCTGTCTCTATCTCTGTCTCTGTTGCATAAATAAATAAAATCTTAAAAAAAAAAAAGAAAGAAAGAAAACTACAGATAGATCTCTCTTATTAACTTAGATAGGAAAAATTTTAACAAAATATTAGTAAATTGATTACATTTAAATATAAAAAATGGAATACACCATAACTAAATGGAGCCCACTAAAGTTAAGAGTTAATTTCTCATTTAAAATAATCTAACTTCTTCATACACTTTTTTTAAAAACAGATTTGACTTTTAATTTCATCCCACTGTTTTCAAATGTCAAAATCCACTCTCTAAAACTAAAGATTTCCCAGCACTAAGAATTTCCAAAATCATTTTGCCAGAGTCATTGAACCCCATATTAAGGATTCCCCACTTTTGGGATGATGGTAATATTTTATATCTTTTTTTTAAAGATTTATTTTATTTTATTTATTTATTCGACAGAGATAGAGACAGCCAGCGAGAGAGGGAACACAAGCAGGGGGAGTGGGAGAGGAAGAAGCAGGCTCATAGTGGAAGAGCCTGATGTGGGGCTCGATCCTATAACGCCGGGATCACGCCCTGAGCCGAAGGCAGACGTTTAACCACTGTGCCACCCAGGCGCCCTGGTAATATTTTATATCTTGATTGTGATCATGGTTACATGAGTACACTGATCAAAACTGATTGATGTGTACATTTAAAATAAATAAATAAGGTTGATTTTTAAAAATTTCCTGCTTTAACCATAGCTTGTGTTTTAGATCTAAGGTAGTAGCAATAGCTGAAGAATATCCTTAACAGTAGAGAAAGTTTTAGAATCCCTTCCAGTTCTAATCCTGCCTCTCAAGTAGCCTGATATATACCATAATGGAATCTCCTTGTTCACGGATTAAGAGGCACTGGTTTGTTCACTCGTTCTGTGCAGGTACAAAAAAATGTCACTATTTGGGGCTTAACACATGTGACTCATTTAAGTTATTCTCTAACTTAAATCTATATTTAATTTCCTTCTATTTCATTAGACCTAGCTTAATTCATACAGTGTTATTTTTGTCCATAAACATGAATTTAAAAATTCTTTCAACATTAAGTTCACCATTCACTTCTGTTAGAATAACTCTAGATGACTTTGCTTATTGACTCTTGTTCTTTTGAGCTTTATTCATTCTTCAAATTGCATCTACATTCATCTGAAGAAACTAAAAGTAAGCTCATTACCATAATAGTGTGGGACTTAAAATTCAGATCTCCTGTAAACTTTTACTTAAAACAGATACTTTAAAGAACTATTTTCTTGGAGCACCTTGGTGGCTCAGTTGGTTAAGTAGTGGCCTTCAGCTCTGGTCATGATTTTAGGGTCCTTGCTTAGCGGGAAGTCTGCTTCTCCCTCTGCCCCTCCCTGCTGCTCATCCGTGCACACTCTCTGTCTCTTTCTCTGTCTCTCTCTCAAATAAATAAATAAAATCTTTAAAAAAAAAAAAAAGGAATTATTCTTAACCTGGTTGTTTGGTCAAGGATAGATTTCAGTGCAAGATTTGCTCTATTGGTGAGCATTAATATCTTTTTCTTCTTGGTGGAAAAAGGAGAAGTGACAATTTAACTAGACTTTGTTTATCAAAAGTATTATTTTTACTCTTTGCTTTTGGTGCCAAACAAATATTTGCTCACATGGATTTTCATCTTTTCTTGCCATTTAATATTTCCAGTAAGTGACTAGTGAATATAATAGTGGTTTATTCATAAACTTTAAATTTGGTGATCATTGGTTTATAATCACTAAGTTGGGAAAAAGAATTTGTACTTTAACAAGATCCAAAAGAATGTTAAGGCACTTCACAGAGTTATATGATACCACCTGTGTGTTTAAGTTAAGAGATCAGAGTGAAAAAACTAAGAGGAAAGTAAGATACAAAGTTGGCTACAGTCTTGCACGCTGTGAAGGCCAGCACACCTGATTTGAATTTTGCTCTTGGTTTATAGCCCCAATATGGGGTTGCCATATAAAATACAGAGTGCCCAGCTAAATATAAATTTAAGTTGAACAGCAAGTAATTTTTTAGTGTAAGTATGCCCTTTGTTTGATTTACTAAATCTGACAAGCCTGCCACAGAAAGTACCATGCAATCATGCTAATTGCTAAGCTATCTAGGTAAGCAACCTCAGCTAAAATTTGGAGGTAACCTATTTAATTTCCTGACCTCCAGAAGGTTTCTCACTCAGGTGATTTGAAAATTTGTGCCATAGGGGCACCTGGGTGACTCAGTCGTTAAGCGTCTGGGAGCCTGCTTCTTCCTCTCCCACTCCCCCTGCTTGTGTTCCCTCTTTCGCTGGCTGTCTCTATGTCTGTCAAATAAATAAATAAAATCTTTAAAAAAAAAATTTGTGCCATAAAAATTGTAGAGCTCATTAGTATTTTCTACTGTTCAGTACAGCTGACTTTATGGCCCTCATGGTTTGGGTATTTACATTTTTTTCTAATATACTTGAGGAAAAAACATTCTTAATCAAATATTCAAATTGCTATGACTTATCTCGAATCCTGCTAAATATTCTGACTTTTTGATCATAAAAAAGCCCTCTCAAGAGAGTACATCATCTGCGTTAGAGGTCACACAGTAGGAATTAGAGCTCTTCCTGCACTAATAGATAATAGACATCACATGTAGCACAGTCTTCTGAACAAGAGAACAAACCATTTGGAGTGTAGCAGTCCTGCTTTCCTCTTCCACATTGCACCTTGCCCCTTTTAACTCTACATACCGATGACAAGATTTACAAGATCTTGGGATTTGTGGCTGGACTAGGTAGTACCCTTGTTGCCATTTCATCTCCATGGTTTGTTCTGAGTGGTTTGATTCTCAGAGGTTTTCATGGGTCTAACACTCTCCTCAGTACATTCATTCTTGCCTGTAGAATTGCTGATACCCTCATTCTTTTTTTAAATTGGCCCCATAGTGTTTCTGCCCAAAAGTTGCTCTTTCAGCAACTGCTCTTCCTCTGAAAGCTTCCTCTGATTTTTTGTATGCCTGATGTTTCTGGAGTTATAATTCGGTATAGTTAGTTTAGTTTATTTTGAATGTAAACTTATATTTTGATACTTCATTTTAGAAAAACAGCTTTCCTTTTTCTTAAATCGCTTGAATCACAAATTATTCTTTTTCCTAAATTTTAATTATGTCTTTGGTACTGTCCTTTGTTCCCCCACCCCTTTTTTTTAATAAACTTTATTTTTTTTTAAAGATTTTATATATTTTAGAGAGAGAAAATGCACGGAGGGGAGGGGCAGAGGGAGAGAGAGAGAGAGAGAAACTTAGGCAGACTCTGCGCTGAGCAAGAACCCAGCACAGGTCTCTGTCTCACAACCCTGAGATCATGACCTGAGCCAAAACCAAGAGTCAAAAGCTCAACCAACTGTACCATGCAGGTACCCCTAAACTTTATTTTTTAAAGCAGTTTTAAGTTCAGAGCAAAATGGAGCAGAAAGTTTGGAGTTCCCACGTACCCCATTTACACACACACTGTTATCCCTGTTATCAATGTCCTACACCAGAGAGGTACGTTTGCTACTATTGAAGAACCTGCATTGACATGTTATCATCACCCAAAGTCCATAATTTAAGGTAGAGTTCACTGTTGGTGTTATACATTCTATGGGTTTTGACAAATGTGTACATCATTGTAGTAATATAAAGGATAGTTTCATTGTCCTTAAAGTCCTCCATGCTCTGCCTGTCTTTGTTCCCTTTTAAAAATTTTTCTTCTCTGGTACTATTTTGAACTTCAGCTCCATTATGAAATAGAGCTTTCCCCATAACCCTGAAGAACAGTATTGAAACAGTACATTAAATTTGGTCACAGGGTTTTTTCTTTATTCTTACCTAACTTTGAATAGGTGATGGAAAGTGAAGAGTTCATGTTGCTTCCAGCCAATCAGCTCATTGATATAATATCTAGTGATGAACTAAATGTTCGCAGTGAAGAACAGGTGTTCAATGCAGTGATGGCCTGGGTCAAATACAGTATTCAAGAAAGACGTCCTCAGTTACCCCAGGTATGGTGGAAATGTTTCTCCAAGTAAATATCTTTTTTGTACTGGATGAAGTAGTATATATTTGACTTGAAAAAAGAAACAGTTGTCACTGTCCCTTATATTAGACTGTAAGAGAGATTATCTGTCTCCCAATAAATCAAGGAGATAGTGTTTAGAAGCATTGTGTTTATCATTATGAACTTTTACTCCTTGTCTTCCTCTTTATTTTGCATCAACTCTAGGTTAGGGTTATAGCACAAGTCAGAATCTAAATGGTACTAAATGAACAAAAGAAAGCAAGGATGGCAGTTATCTTGCTTCCCTTCCCAGTGTGGCTTGGAAATCCTATCACATTTTGAAGAGTACAGGGATGAGCCATAAGTGGTCACTAAATGAAATGTTTAATGTTCTTGTTATTATGACTATAATTTTCAGCAATTTAATAGGATATTATTCTAGATTGTTACAGTCCAGTTATATAAGCTACTTATAGAAGAGCTTATAACATATTGCTGAAAGCTCAAAGTAGAATTCTAAAGTGATATTAGTATGTTTTCAATTTTCTGATTATTCAGATTACTGAAATGGTGGAATAAATTTGGGCTTAGTATTTATGCCTTCCTTTCCTCTTTATTATTTATTAATTAAATCAAATTAATTCAATGAGATCCCAAAGCAATTGGAAACTCAATATGGGAGCATAGGTTATGTATTCTCTTAAATATCTTGCAAGTGGGAGCTTGTGCCTTTAACAATATTTATTACCTCTTAGGTGCTGCAACATGTTCGTCTGCCTTTGCTTAGTCCCAAGTTCCTGGTGGGCACCGTAGGCTCTGATCCCCTCATCAAAAGTGATGAAGAATGCAGGTATGAGTGGCCCAGGGTGGGAAAAATCAACAACTAAACATTCCTATTTTCTCCTAATTTCCTTATTTGTCTTGTTTCCTAAAAATTTGTATTTCTAGTGCTGACACCAGGGCAATATTGAACGGATTTTTCTTCTGGGTTAGGGTCAAGAGGAGGAGATGGAAGAAAAGAGGACTGAGCTTCCAGTATTACATTCCATTAGTTTTTATGTGTGGTGCTAATTGGTGTAGAAATGGCAATAAAGAGATAGATTTCTTGGGGCACCTGGGTGGCTCAGTTGGTTAAGCATCTGCCTTCAGTTCAGGTCATGATCCCAGGGTCCTAGGATCGAGCCCCACGTCGGGCTCCCTGCTCAGTGGAGAGCCTGCTTCTCCCTCTTTCCCCTGCTCGTGCTCTATCCCTTGCTATCTCTCTCTTGAATAAATAAAATATTTAAAAAAGAAAGAGGTAGATTTCTAAGATTTTAATGCAAGCTTGAATTTGAAGAGGCAATTCTCTGCTAATATATGTTTTTCTTGAGCTAAATAATGTTGACTCTGTCAAAAAGTGTCAGGAGCACTTTTTCATTCTATCATATATGCCTGCCTAGGGAATAGGACCAGCCTTGCTTTCTGAGGACGTGAACAGAGTCAAAGGACTACTCCTTAAGCAGCTGTGGAAAGGTTTCCACTAGAATTTGGTGGAGCAGTTTCATAGTGTTTTTTGATTGAGACTCTAAACACTTTTGTAATACAAACAAGATACCTATTTTATTGGGCTATCTCTATAATATAGACACAATTTAAAAATTACTTTTCCCAGTTTGATAGATTTTTAAGACTTAGATTCCAATCAAACCATATGGTGTTTTTAACCATTCCCCCCCCCAAATATTCTATATATAAAAATGAAAGAGCAAGTCAATGCTCAGAACTCCTTAAACTATACTGACCTTTGGGTCTCCCTTCGTGACTAAAGAAACTTGTTCTAGTATTAAAGAATCCCTAGAACAGAGTTAGAACATGTAGATTCATTTCCATTTCTTCTATAATCTGAAGCCTGTCCCTTACAAGAGATGTCAGGGGAGGTTTTAGATATCTGTCTCTTAAATTTAAAAAACAGACAAATGGCAATTAATTTCCTCAAATATTCACAATAGCAGAAGGAAAACCATGTGAATTATGGATTCTGAAATCTGAAGAAACAATGCAAAGGTGCCCCTCCCCCATAAAACATAAATCGGGTTGTATTATTCTGATGCACAAAGTAAAGGTACTTCCAAAGTCATTTTAAAAGAAGCCCCTTCCTGATATCCTGACCTGATATTACCATTTACTAGCTATGGGACCTTAGGCAAGTTACTTTAACCTTTTTCTGCTATAGTTTCTTCATCTGTAAAGTAGGGATAATAATAGTTCCTATTGCATAGGGCTGTGGTGGGGATTGGCAAGTTAATATATTAAGCCCTTAAAACAGGGACGGACACATAGCTGTAAGTGTTCTTGTTGTTACTATTAATTTTGGGTTGGCTTGCTAAGTGTTAGCTCTGTAGTCCTCTTTCTAGGAACCTCGGAACACTTAATTAAAAACTGGCTATTAGGAGATCACAGTCTCTGTTTTTAAGGCTGAGGAAGCTTGAAAAAGCTCTTGGTCATCAGCTTAGGATTTGGGGGGTTGGAGGGTTGTTGGTTTTGGGGGGGGGGTTAGGATAAATACACTCAGAAGGGTCTTATCAAAGCCATATATTGGAAGTGCATTATTGGGTCATGCTTGGGACTCGTCCTGCAGGAATAAATTACTCTTTGTAACATAAAAAGCTAGAGAAATGAAAATGTATTTTAGGGAACACTTCCAAAGTTGAGAAAGAACAGTTACAGATTGAATTTGCACTGACCAGGCACTGAATAACTCAGAGGACTCAAGTGAGAGAAGTACATACATGAATAGTTTGTATGAGGGTATTGTATTCAACAAGTATAATTACTAGAATCTTCTCAGAAAGTACCTTAACAGACAGGAAAAAAAAATTTGTTCATCCTCAGTAGACTTGTTGAGAGTAAACCATTTCATAACAGCACCAGATAGCAACTTAATATTAAATGACAGTATAGTGTTTCTTTTTAGCAATCCAATTTTTGCAATAGTTTTATTGTTTAATTAATCTAACAAATATCTAGTGCCAGGGCTGATGTACTGCTTTGCCAGTATCCTGCAGAATCTAGTAAAATTCATTAGAAAGCAGTAACTATGCAGACTGGTAATTGAGTTGTTTTAGTTCTCCATAAGTTATTGTTGGCCCCAAGCATATTAAGTTTTAGGCTAAATTTTATATTGAGATAGGAAGTCATGATAGAAATACCAATCAATTTACAACTCATAGTGTGACTGGCATCATTTCTCTCATGTTTATAACTTTTTAAATATTGGCTGGCATTCATGATTTGGTTTGATTTATGCTTGTTCCCCTTTGCCTCCTTACATATTCCAAAACCATATTGGGATTTGACTAACAATGTTATTTAGAAACATTTGGAATAAAGGCAAAATTTTCTTCACAGAGACTTGGTAGATGAAGCTAAAAACTATCTCCTTTTGCCTCAAGAACGACCACTAATGCAGGGACCAAGGACAAGACCACGGAAACCTATTCGATGTGGTGAAGTACTCTTTGCAGGTTTGGGTCTTAATATACTATGACTAAACTGAACATTTTCCCACATGTTGAACTGTCATTTGAGCTGTCCTTTGGACAACTGTGATATCCACTGTCATAAGAAACACAAAATAAGTTACCGTGTAGCTTGATTGTTAACTCATGATCCGACACTGGTATTCTCCGAGAGTGCTCTATTTTTATATAAGTCTAAAACTGTCATGCAATGGATGTTTTGTTAACATGAGTCGTATGCATTCATTTATATACCAGTGTGCAAGGCACCTTATAATTACCTAGAACTTTCAAAAAACATTACATTAAACAGTTACATGCTTTCCTAGCTCTACTGAGCTAGACTGAGCCCAAGACAACCTGCTATATCATTTTGCTCCTACCCTCTACTCCTAAATCTCTGAGAATTTTCAGCATCAGATGTTTCCCTTCCATCCATGTAAATTTAGCTGCTTTGCTCGCCTGAACAACTTTCTCACTGTTTAGTCAAACTACTTCTTACTAGTTCTTAGTCCATTTGGGCTACTCTAACAGAAAACCAGAGACTGGGTGGTTATAAACATAAATTTATTTCTCACAGTTCTGAAGGCTGGGAAGTCCAAGATAAGTCACCAGCAGATTCTGTGTCTCATGAGGGCCCACCTGCTTCTTCAAGGGGGTTTGTCTTCTCATTTTTTTGCTGTGTCCTTACTCGGTGGTAGGGGCAAGGTCTCCTTTATAAGAGCACTAATTCGGGGTGCCTGGGTGGCACAGCGGTTAAGCGTCTGCCTTCGGCTCAGGGCATGATCCCGGTGTTGTGGGATCGAGCCCCACATCAGGCTCCTCTGCTGGGAGCCTACTTCTTCCTCTCCCACTCCCCCTGCTTGTGTTCCCTCTCTCGCTGGCTGTCTCTATCTCTGTCAAATAAATAAATAAAATCTTTAAAAAAAAAAAAAAGCACTAATTCCATTCATGAAAGCTCTGCCCTCATGACCTAAGCACCTTGAAAAGGCCCCACCTCCTAACACCATCACACTGGGGACTAGATTTCAACATACAAATTTGGTGGGGCATACAAACATTCAGTCTGTAGCAAGTTCTTTGGATTTTTTTTCTAATTCTGATTTGCGGAGCTAACCAGGACTTATTGTAGTATTTGTATTTAAGCTACCAACTTTCACTAATTCCATGGCTTCTTAGATGTAGGCATGCTTGGATTCTTTTGTCCCATTTTAATACATGAATTGTTCTGCTCTTTTCATCAGGGAATTTCTTGCAGTCTCTGAGGCATAGTATACTTTTCCATCAGCCTAACCACTACTATCCTTTTTCTTTCTAATTTAATTTTCTCTTGGCATGTGGAAATATATTTTCCCCTATATTTTTAGAAGAAGGGGCACCTTGGTGGCTCAGCTGGTTGAGCGTCCCACCCTTGATTTCAGCTCAGGTCATGCTCTCAGGGTCTTGAGATTGAGCCCCGTGTCAGGCCCACACTCAACACGTAGTCTGCTTGAGATTCTCTCTCCCCTCTTTTCCTCTCTGTCTGCCCCTCCCTCTGCTCACTCACTCTCTCTTTCAAAAAAATAAATCAATAATCTTTTTTAAAAAGAATAAAAATTTGATAATTTCTGTTTTATCTCTTTTTAAATTTTTTCATCTAAATTTCTTCATGTACATATTGTAGTATTTCTTTTTTTTATTTATTTGAGAGGGAAAGAAAGAGCACATGTGAGAGCATGGGAAGGGACAGAAGGAGAGGGATAGAGAATCCCAAGAAGACTCCCCACTGAACCCGGAGCCTGACCTGGGGCTTATTCCCATGACCCATGAGATCATGAACTCAGCTGAAATCACAAGATGGGCACCTAAACCAACTGAGCCACCCAGGTGCCACCCCCCCCTTTTTTTTTAAGATTTATTTATTTATTTATATATTTGAGAGAGAGAGTAGTATTTCTTTAAGAAGAAAATTGATGCCAAGTTTTCTTTTTCACCTTAATCTTCATCAGGCTTTTTCTTTTCTCTTTTGAAGGAATTTCTTCATTCTTTTCTTAAATTTCAAACTTACTTAATTCACTATGCACTGAATTCTCCCATACTCCCAGTGTCCAAATGTCTCTGTTGTTATTAATAGATTTATCATTTGTATTATCACTCTTATTTATTCCTATGACTTTCATTCCTATGTATGCATGCACAGGTACATGTTCCCCTGTTTCTGTGGGCTTACACAGATGCTTGTATGCTCACACCTACATCTGCATCCTTGCCCCACATATCAGTCTTAGAGTTTCTCTTTCCTGATTTTGATATATTATTTTATTTTTAAAAAAATTTTAAGTAGGCTCCATGCCCAGCATAGGATTTGAACTCACAAGCCTGAGATCAAGAGTTGCATACTCTACCCAACTGAGCCAGTCAGGCCCCCCCCTTTTCAATTTTGAAAGTCAATTGTCTGTTTTTAAAATTAGAAGCCTGCAAGATCTAATTATTTGGTACCTGTGGGTTTGTGATGTATTGGTTTTAGGAATGTAGTAGTAGGGCCATCTTTGTGGAGTTATAACCATTATTATGAAGATATATTAACTGTTTTATTTGGCCAACTATTAGTTTTAATGCCTGGCATAGGGATGACAGTACGGTATTGGGTGCCTAGCTTGCTCAGTCAGTAAAGCATGTGACTCTTGATCTTGGGGTCATGAGGTCAAGCCCCACACTGGGTATAGAGAAAAAAAAGAACATCTTTTGAGGCACCTGGCAGGCTCAATTGGTGGAGTATGTGACTCGTGGTCTCAGGGTTGTGGTTTTAAGCCCCATGTTGAGTGTAGAGATTACTTAAAAATAAAATCTTTAAAAAAAAAAAAAAAAGATCATGGTATTAATGAAACCATACTTTGTCTTCTTTAGAAGCCAACTAAATTGGATCAATTTTATGATCTCAAATTCCTGCTAGTAATCACATAATTTCACATTGCTGATTGAGTATCTGATTCCTTGACAATATTGTTAACTACTTGAAGGCAAGGACCATTTCTAATTTATCTTTGTAGTTTCCAGATTGTGTAGCAACCTTATCAGAATAGGCACTCAATAAAGATTAATTACTTGCTGTTGATCCTGAGGAATACTAGTGAAAAATGAGCATCAACCCACCATGATTGATGGAAAAAAGAAAGTTGGAAAGCACATCCCGGTAGCATTAATGGATTACTACTGTCACTTTGCATATGAAAGATAACCTACTTTTAAATAACACCTTTGGGGCACCTGATTGGCTTAGTTGGTTAAGCATCTGACTTCAGCTCAGGTCATGATCTCAGGGTCCTGGGATTGGGAGCCACATCAGGCTCCACACTCAGCCGGAAGCCTGCTGTCCCTCTCCCTCTTCCTCTGCTCCTCCCCCCACTAGTGCCCTCTCTCTCTCTCTCAAATGAATGGATAAAATCTTTTAAAATAAGTAAATAACACCTTTATCTTTCTGGTAATATATATGCAGTATAGAAATTTTGATTAACAAGGCACCTGGGTGGCTCAGGCAGTTGGGCACCTGACTCTTGATTTCAGCTTAGGTCGTGATCTCACCGTCATGAGATTGAACCTGGTGTGGAGCTTCACTGGGGGTGCAGAGCCTGCTTGGGATTCTCTCTCCCCCTCTCTTTCCTCCTTTCCCTCTGCCCCTCCCCCACACATCCCCATGCACATGCACACTCATGCGCTCTCTCTCTCAAATAAAGAAGTTTGATTAACAGAAAAATATAAAGAAGAAAAGTTAAATTATCTGCCATCATTTTTTTATACTATGAAGTTTTCCATTTTCATTGTAGAGAAAAGCCATTAGGTCTTTTCCTTTACAACTGGTATTGGTTTTCCCAGCTTTCTCTTTTTATGTTTTCCAGATCTGAATATCATTCTTGAGTGATACTGTTCACTGTGACATCATTTTAAATCTTGACCTATCTATCTCTACTTTAGTAAAGCTTAATCTTCAATTTTTTTTTTTTTGGTTTTTATTGTGATTTTGTTTTTCATTATCTTTAGAATGCCAAATTACCGATTCTCACTTAACTTTGGAAAATTGAGCCTTTCTTTCTTTATCACTCTGTGGAAATAAACTCTGGAAACCTAAGATAAAATCTATAATCTTAGTAATTTTTTCCTCAGGAGTGTTTTACTTCTGTTGTTATCTTCTGGCCTGTCCTCTTGTTTTCCATTAGACTTCTTGATGTTTATCATTTTGTGTTTCTGTTTTGTTTAGGTTTTTTAAAATTTTCACAGTTCTATGATCCTTATTCCAGATACTTTCTAAAAGTTGCCTTCTTTAAGGTAATACTTTTTGACCAAATCTGTCTTTGAAGTAATTCTTTCTAGAATCAACCTCTCATCCATATAAAACAACATGTTTTTGTTTTTCAGCAATATTTTTCCTTAGGTACGTTGCTTCACTCACATTGAGAGTTCTCATGGAAAGGACATGCATACACTTTATTTTGCTAAGTAGAACTTACTTAGCTTATAATAACTTAACTAGTTCTATCCCAGCTATATCATCACTTGTTGCGTTAGAAATCATAATGCAGGTATGGGGTGCCTGGGTGGCACAGCGGTTAAGCGTCTGCCTTCGGCTCAGGGCGTGATCCCGGCGTTATGGGATCGAGCCCCACATCAGGCTCCTCTGCTGGGAGCCTGCTTCTTCCTCTCTCACTCCCCCTGCTTGTGTTCCCTCTCTCGCTGACTGTCTCTATCTCTGTCAAATAAATAAAAAAATTTTAAAAATCTTAAAAAAAAAAAAAAAGAAATCATAATGCAGGTAGAGTTGCCATGAGACAGTGGAATTATGCTTTCCCTTTCTTGTTTCCCCAGGACACAGGAAATATTTAAATTTTCTTTCCTAAAGGCCTATTTTTTTGTTAGTATCAAAGAACACAATTTATAGGGTGATAATGATTTGGAGCCATATAATCCAAAAAAAGTTGGTTTTAATGGCTCCTGTTGTAAAATTGCACCCAAGGTTTGGCAGTTAGGCTATTTGATTTGTATTAAATGTTTATAACCCTCACATTTGCAGCCACATTTTATTTTGGATTTTAAGATGTTTTTCTCTGATTTTGAAACTTCTGGCATGTATCCTAGAAAAGAATTATACACAAACTTACTCTGATTTAGTATTTTTTTATTTTAATTAGTTAACATGAACTGCAATATTGGTTTCTAGAGTAGAATTCAGTGATTGTGTCACTTACATACAACACCCAGTGCTCATCACAAGTGCCCTCTTTAATACCCTTCATCCATTAGCCCATCCCCACCCTACTGTGATTTTGTATTATTTGAATATTCTGATTTAAATGAAACCATAAAAAATAAAATGTATACAGCACATTGAGATTTGAAATAAAGAAGCGAGTTTTCACATCCATCTAGAATAAGATTAGAAACATTATTCCTATTTTAGTCTGGTTTAGGAAGTTACTGAGATCCCCTAGAAACCATTATTTTTCAAATGTTTTGAGATTAAACTATCCTTACTTAACTTTTTAAGCTCCAGAATGTAGCTCTTATTTTGGATTGGAATAGAGATGATTTGGAAGAATAACAAATTAAATGTATCTGCTATAAACACACTTTTTTTCAGATAGTACTCTAAGAAGCTCTGTGGAACTCAGTTTGAACCTATCATTCTGGTTATGAAAAATGTAGTTTTTTCAAAAAGTTTTCTCACCTTAAATGTCATGTTGGATAGTGTAGAATTCAGTACAGAATGAAGATTATACAGTATTTTGTAATATATAGCATAAGAATTTTTGTATTATTTTTAGTCACAAGAAGACCTATTAAGAGAACATGAATCGATGAGTCAAAATCACTTCCCTACTAGAATAAAAACAAACCTAGGCTTCTGATTTATAGTTTTTTTAAAGTATAATTAACATATAATATCTTGTTAGTTTCAGGTATACATCATAGCAATTTGATATTTTTATACATTACGGAATGATCCTTGTTACCATGTGTCACCACACAAAGTTATTACAATATTATTGACTGTCTTTCCTATGGTACACATTTATATCCCCATGACTAATTTATTTTATATTGGAAGTTTATACCTCTTAATCCCCTTTACCTATTTTGGCCACCCCATAAGCCTTCCCCACTCTGGTAACCAGCAGTTTATTTCATATATCTGTGACTTTGTTTCTGTTTTGTTTTGTTTTTTAGATGGCACATAAGTGAAATTGTATTCTATTTGTCTTTCTGTGTCTGACTTATTTCACTTAGTTAGATCCCTCTAGACCCAACTATGTTGTTGCAAATGGCAAGATTTCCTTCTTTTTTATGGCTGAGTAATATTCAGTTGTGTATATGTGGTACATATCCATTCATTTATCAGTAGACACTTAGGTTACTTTCATATCTTGGCCATTGTAAATAATGCTACATTGAACATAGGGGTTTATATATCTCTTTGAATTGGTGTTTTCATTTGCTTTGGATAAATATCCAGAAGTGGGATTGTTAGATTGTATGGTAGTTCTATTTTTAATTTTTTAAGGAACCTCCATACTGTTTTCCAGAGTGTCTGCAACAGTTTGCATTTCCACTAGTAGATTCTGTTTTCTGCACATCACCAACGCTTGGTATTTTTTGTGGGGTTTTAGTTCTTTAGGTTTTCAATAACAAATTACATTTACGTGGTATTAAATTCTTTAGAAAGCAGTTTCATTTATATATTATTTTACTTTTAATTTTTTATTCCTTATTTTACAAATAAGGTAGTTTACAAGATATTCCCAAGATCATATTGCTTAGTAGAGGTAACAGTCAAACCCGTTTTCTATCTAAATTCAGTGCTCTATCCATTAAATGCCACATTACTCCTCAATCTGATTTAAATTAGTGTCCTTGCCCTCCACTGTAAAATGGACCTAGTACTAACTTATTTAGAAAATTAAAGATTATAACAACCCCAGTGGAATAAGTTAATTCATAACTTATGTTTTGACCTGCTTCTAGAGATATTTGGTAAGTCCAAGCATTAGGTCATAATTTAAAGTTTTGCAGTGAGTGATACATTCTGTGCATTAGGATAGGTATTCTCCTGACCACTTCTATTACTTCCCCAGTCGGTGGCTGGTGCAGTGGAGATGCCATTTCTAGTGTTGAACGATATGATCCCCAGACCAATGAATGGCGAATGGTAGCTTCAATGAGCAAAAGGCGATGTGGAGTTGGGGTCAGCGTTCTTGATGACTTGCTATATGCAGTAGGAGGCCATGATGGATCCTCTTATCTCAATAGTGTTGAAAGGTAAGTAAGGTCAATTTGAATTTTTTTTTCCATTTGAGATGTTAACTAGGAAACAAATGTGATTTGCTGCTTTAGTGTTGCATCTGTGGCACTAGTCGGCAGCCTTGACCCCTTAGTGTGACATATAAGTCCTTCGTAATGTAACCTCCACCTGACCTGTTTTTGCAGTCTGTCTCTCCTGGTCACACTACTGTTCCCTAATGCTATGCCAGATCCACCAAATTGCCTGTAGTTCCTTGGACACACTTAACTCTTTTATTCCTCTTTGCCTACCCATATGTATGCTGTTCTCCCCTGGAATATCTCTTTAAGACTTAAATGTTATTTCCTATATAAAGCCTTCTCTGACACCACACAATTAGTTCCTCTGCCTTTTCGTAAGTATTTTGAACATACTTGTACATATCTGATTGGCTATCATTGTTAAAATGTCTTTTCCCATATCTATCACAGTGTCTGGCACATTGGAATCCTATGATAATTGTTCTGGTTTCTTGCTTTCATATACCCTTTTTCATTTAACCGTGTTGATTTACAGAGATTCTGGGTACTTCTTAAACATGTCTATGACATCCCGCAGCATAGAAAGATCTAGAGGTATAGATTGTATAGCTGAAAAATAAAATAGGAGGATCAGCTCCATAGAAGTTTAAAAAAAAAAAGCACACTTAAAAATAAATTGAGTTAGAGGAGCCTGTGGGTGGCTCAGTTGGTAGAGCATGCAACTCTTGATCTCAGGGTTGTGAGTTCAAGCCCCACATTGGGCATAGAGCCTACTTTAAAAAAATTGAAAATATAAAAAAATAATAATAAATTGAAAAAAGAAATAAGAATGGGAAATGATTAAATATTTACAACTTAATAACAAGCCCAAATATATCAAAATGTGTGGACTGCAACTAAGGTAGTATTCAGAGGCAAATTTATAGTGCATTTTAACTTAATATGCATTCATTTGAAAACAAGAAAGATGAGAAAATAAATCATGCTTTTAAATCATGAAGTTATAAAAAGAGCAACAAAACCCGAGAAAATAGAAAGAAATTAAAGAGAAAAGAAAAAGAAAAAGCTAATGAAATTGAAAACAAATAAAATTGATATAATTACACAAAGAGCAATTTGATAGTTTTTTTTATAGTATTTTTTTAAAATTGAAAATGACTCTACTCTGTGCCCCATGATTCTACTTGTCATCCTCTATTTGCACAGGGAGAAATATACAAGTGTGATCACTGTTTTTAATAGCAAAATGTCAGGCACATGTAAAGATACATCAATAGGAATATGTAATGGCACACACAATAATGAAATCCTGGAAAGATCTAGAGCATTATCTATTAGCATGGATGAATTTCAGAAGTATGTTGAGTGAAAAAGCTATGCTTACCATGTGGTATTTATGTAAAGAAGACATACTTGTTTATAAATATAGCTATTTAAAAGTATTTTACTAAAAAGTCTTGAAGGACATACACCAAGTCACAATGGGAAGAGACCAGAAATTGGTGGAACTCAAAGGAAAATTTAGATTTCTCTATAGCATTCTGAAAAAAGTTTTAAAGAAAATATATTCATATGTAACTTGTATAAGTAAAAATTAAGTTTAAAAAATAAAACCTAAGTTAGCTTTTCATATGCTTTAGTTATTAATCAGCCCATATTTAGAGGAAAGAGTATAGAGTATGTAAATATAGCCAGAATTTCTTTGTATAATACAAACTCTGCTCTTATTGTGTTCTCTGTAGGTATGACCCTAAAACAAACCAATGGAGCAGTGATGTGGCTCCTACAAGCACCTGCAGGACAAGTGTTGGTGTGGCAGTGCTCGGAGGCTTTCTCTATGCTGTGGGTGGCCAGGATGGCGTGTCCTGCCTCAACATTGTTGAGAGGTAATTTTTTTTTAAGTCATTTTCAATTTTTTAAAAGAATATAAAGGGTATTTACTATGCAAACATAGTGATCTGAAGGGGCACCTGTACGCCAATGTTTATAGCAGCAATGTCCACAATAGCCAAAATATGGAAAGAGCTCAGATGTCCCATCGGCAGATGAATGGATAAAGAAAATGTGGTATATATGTATAATGGACTATTACTCAGCCATCAAAAAAAATGAAATCTTACCATTTGAATGGAACTAGAGGGTATAATGCTAAGCGAAATAAGTCAATCAGAGAAAGACAATTATCATATGATTTTGAATGATTTCACTCATATGTGGAATTAATGAAACAAAACAGAGGATCATAGGGGAAGGGAGGGAAAAATAAAACAAGAGGAAATCAGAGAGGGAGACAAACCATAAGAGACTCTTAACTATAGGAAACAAACTGAGGGTTGCTGGAGGGGAGGTGGGTAGGGGGATGAGGTAACTGGGTGATGGGCATTAAAGAGGACACTTGATGTAATGAGCGCTAGGTGTTATATGCAACTGATGAGTCACTAAATTCTACCTCTGAAACTAATAAATAAACAAAATAAAAGAATATAAAGGTCTCTTTAAAGGAAACAGTTAAGTGAATATCCCATGGGCTTTAGGGGAAAAGTTTTCAGATGATCTTAAGGGTCTAAGAGGATGAAAGATATAACCTGATTTTTCAAACTATTTGTTATACTGATGGAGCCTAACTGAAGAGTTTTAATTATATTCTAAATTATATTCCATATATGATATTAAGCATACCACTTCTGAAATCTGTTCTGATTTTTTCTCCAGTCCTTGGAGTGTACTTAATGTATGACTGCCCAGACTTCCTCCAAAAAAGATGATCAAAGTAATAATACTTTGTCTAGCACATCTTATAAATACCCCAAAATATTTTGTATATGGATTCTCATTAATTCTTGAAGCATACTTAGGGAAATCTGGGTTGGCTGTGGAAGTTTAATTTATACTTTTACAAGTCAGTTAATTTTAGTGAAATAGATTCTATTCTTAATTTCTTGCTCCATCAGTTTTTTGTCATTCTGTCCTAGAGATTAGATTTTGGAGTCTCATGTGTTAACAATTACTAGCAAGAACATTCTGCATTTCATCCTCACTTCTTAAAAAGAAATGCTTCATGACTCTTAAGAATTTTTCAGATAGCATTTACTAGTTGGGTTACCACATTTAAATTGAAGAGTTTAAACGTCTTAAATAGAGGTAAAGTTGCAGGTAACTCTTGAAAGCTATTTCTTTTTATTTTTCTGTTAAGAGACTATTTTCTCCACTTTCAAAACTCTATGCAAGAGGATGCTGGGAAGATAGCAACAACAGCATAATTCTTTAATCTCTCCAAATCCCCACATAAAAACAGAGCAATAGATAGCAAAGCTAAAAACCTATGGACAAGTTGTGGAACTTGGTTGGATGACAGTGTGACTGTACCTAACACTACTGAACTATACACTTACAAATGGTTACAGTGGTAAATTTAAAGTAAATTGGTGGTAAATTTTACCACAACTTAAAAAAAAAAACAAAAACTATGGACATTTAAAATATAACTAAGGGAGAGGGTATTCCCATAAACACCAAAACATCAGTGGGCAAAGGCAAAGTACTTGTGGCAAAAGCCACAAGACCTGCATTGTATCATTGTCTGTGCAGGAGAAAATACAGAGAAGCAATCGGAAGTATGGCAGATCTAAGAACAGAAGAACCCCAAAATAGACAATATATATTTACTAGAAAGAGTGAAGGGAAAATTTATGACCAACAGCTGAAACTAAGAAGGGTTTTGCTCAATCCCAATATAGAAGTGCAAGGGACCTGTGTAATAAGATCTGAAGGACTTAGAAGAGGATCACTCAACCTCAGCACTATTGTCATTTTGGGCGAGATAATTCTTTGTTGTGGGGGCTGCCCTGTGCATTGTCAGATGTTTAGCAGCATCCTTGGCCTCTATCCACTAATTGCCAGTAGCACACACCTGGTTGTGACACTAAATGTCTCTAGACGTTGCCAAATATCCCAGGGTGGAGAGAGAAGTGGTGCAAAGCCACTGTAGTTGCAAACCAGCTGGGCTAGAGCCATCTAGTCCCTAATAACCCTCAAAACTGACCGGCAGTATGACCTTGCAGAACAGGGCCCACACTTCTGGGTGCAGGATCAAAATTGAGCAAGAGAAGGCCAAGATAAAAAGGAGGACCAGTGAATAAAGCCAATAAATCTCAGCAGGCAAACCACTATACTTTTTTTTAACACTATATGAAAAAACTAGAAAGAGTTCCATGAAGTTAGAAAATTACCATGAACCACTCCTCAGGAAAACTCATTTCATGTAAAAATGAACAACAGCAAAGTATTGAGGTTAGATCCAATACAAAGTTAATAGGTGAAGAGAAAATAAGCAGCAGAATAACACCTCTATAAATAATAAAAGCACAGCAGAAAGACATACTCACAGAATAGATCAAGACTGTAATCAGCTATTTCACAATGTAATAAAAGACATTAGGAAAATGATATAAGACACGAAAACACTTCGTAAGTCAGAATTTGAAAAACCCAGATACGAGATGACAAAACTCAGAAAAATATTAGAAATAAGAGGAAAAATCACTTCAGAATAATTAAGCTAGAACAAGTAAACAAAACAGATAATGCCAGAAGACAAATAGAAGGTGATAGAGGAAATGTTTTAAAGTCAAAAATATAAAAAAATAAAAAGGATACGTGAGATAGCAACAAATATTGAAGATAGGTAAAAATCCAATATACAGATAATAGGAGTCTATGAAAAAGCAAACCAAAGCAAAGGAATGGAACAAATGCTAATAACTATAATTCAAAATTATTTTCCTGTTCTAGTAAAAAAAAATTGAAATTGTTTATTGGAAGAATACCCTATATCCTCTGAATACTGGCCTAGAACAATCAACACCAGGATATATTCTAATAAAATTACTGGACCTTGAAGAAAAAGGAAACAAATTCTTTAGTCAATCAACAAAAAAAATACATGTTATTTATACAGGAAATAAATTTATATTACTATCATACTTTTTGAAAGCAACATTTTGTGCTAGAGGAAAACAGAATAACATTTAAGACACTCAAAGAAAATGCTAAGGATTTTATAAATAGAGAAAATGACTTTGAAGTATGAAGGGCACAAACTGTTAACATGTAAGAAATCAAAATATTGTTCCCATGAGTCCTTACTGAGTAATCTACAGAACAAGCTTCAGACAAAATTACTAAAGAGACATTGATGGAGGGTGAACATGAAACATACAGTGACTCGGAGAACTCTGAGTAAATAGGGGTTAAAAGAGGGAGTAGCATGCACTGGCTATATGCTCAGTTGGTGCAAATGTGGTACAAATATCTTCAAAAGTGGGAGGAGAATGGGAAGAGATATGCAAGAAGAATTTTAATTGTTCTCAGGGATAGTGAAGTGATAGTATTGCTAATCTAAGACTGCTACGTGTATAATGTGGAATAAAAGAAATGGGTGCAGGTTATTCTAATTCTGTCCTCTACTGTGTTCTTGAAAAGTAGGGTTCTTGATATGGAAGAATATAAACGTAAAATAGAAAAAGTTAAGTAAAAGACCTTGTAGTGCTGAATTTCAATTTTAATTAAGTTCCTTATTAAAAATAAAATTATATTCTAGCTCTGTCAACTAAAGAGGCCTAGAAATAATGACCAACTAGTGGCAGTGAACAGCTCTCTTCCTAGATTGTGTCTTGGAGTTCCATTTCCCTAAAAGAAATGAGATCTTCTTGGAGAAATGTCTGATTCCAGATTTAGGACAGGAAATGTACAGATAAGCCTGGGCTAGTTTGACATACCAGATAGCAAACAACCTATCAAAGACTAGGAGATGTCAAAAAGACCCAAGAGAAAACTTGAAGATGTTCCCACTTGACAAAAGGTGGGACAGTTTTAACTTGAGAGAAAATAATTGTGACTGATTAAAGTCCAATAAATATAGTTAAATCTATGAGTTCCTGTTGCCATTAAAAAAAAAAACCTATTTAGTTGCCTTCAGAAGATCACAGAGAATGAATTTATCATCTTGAGTACTAGTAAATAAAGTGAAAGCAGCACACATATACCCAACCTTTCTTGTATGAACTGTATCACATGTGAATTGGGTACAAAACAGTCAATAAGAGGATTGGGTTTTTTTTTTTAAGATTTATTTATTTATTTTAGAGAGAGAGCATGAGGGGAGGGGTGCAGAGGGAGAGAGAGAATCCTGAATCAGACTCCCCACTGAGCACAGAGCCCAGTGCAAGGCTCAATCCCAGGATGCTGAGATCATGATCTGAGCCAAAATCAAGAGCCAGCCACTCAACCAACTGAGCCACCCAGGCACCCCGAGGATTGTTTCTTTATAAAAATATCCCAACAGAAGAAAATAAATGATTGGATATAACCATTTTGTAACAGTAAATAAATGGACCTAGGCATTAATAATTAGCAGCTGCTAACATATCACCTTCTGTAATTTTGCCAAAGGGACCAAACGTGGCCTAATCAAACTTCTGGATCCAGCTGCCAATTTGTGGAATGTACAGAGGACAGACCAGTGTGTTGAACTACACTATGAGTGTCTAGTCAATCGAATCCATGTTGTGGGGGAAATTGCAGGTCAAATGCCCCACGTTCTAAAAGATAAATTGTGGGGGGATGGGGGAAAGGGGTGGTGGAGGAAAAAAAACCTGTAGATAAAAAGAGACTTTAAAAAAATTATAGTGGGGGCGCCTGGGTGGCACAGCGGTTAAGCGTCTGCCTTTGGCTCAGGGCGTGATCCCGGCGTTATGGGATCAAGCCCCACATCAGGCTCTTCCACTATGAGCCTGCTTCTTCCTCTCCCACTCCCCCTGCTTGTGTTCCCTCTCTCACTGGCTGTCTCTATCTCTGTCGAATAAATAAATAAAAAATCTTTAAAAAATAAAAATAAAAAATAAAAAAAAATAAAAAAATTATAGTGAACAAAAGTAAGGGATGCACCCTTGGGTGGGAAAAACTACTAAAAAAACCCAAGGAGGCGATTACTATAAAAATTAGGGTAATGGTTACCCTGTGGGGAAGAAAGAATTGAGTTTAGAAAGGAACACATGGGAAGGCTTCCAGTGTGGCAAGCAAAGTTATTTTTCTTGGCCTGGGTGATGGGCTTTCCTTATAAAAACTCGTTAAACTACACATTTGTTTTGTGTGGCTTTCTGAATCAATGTTTTATTTTACAGTTTAAAAAAATTACACAAAGACTTCTGCTTCCAAGTAAAATGCAGTAAGTAGTGCCAGCCATCACTCCCACTGCAACAACTAGGAAAAACTGAGAGTACAAATATATTTTTTAAAACATCAGAAACATGTGGAAGTAACAAGGACTAGATAAACTAAAATTCCATTGAAGAAAGACCCCATTTATGTGAGCTGAGATCATCAGGTGTTTTCTTCCCTGGGGATATTTGTCAAGTCTGAAGGCTTGAATATTGGACTTGACTTAGGCAAAGGGATTCTCCTGGAGGAGAGGTAAACCAGTAGAACTTTTAACAGTCATGCAGGTTGGCATCAACAGATTGGAATCTAGAACAATTCCAAACATGCTGCTGTGTTTCTCCATGAGATGTTTGCTGAGTGCTGGGGTAGCTCAAGAGACTAGGGAACTAGGGTGAGTGAAATCTCAGGCAACCTGACAGTGCTTAGAAGATAAAGTCCTGCTGTAGGGAGGGGCCTGCAACAAATACAGGGTAGCTCTCATCCTTGAGACATTTGAAAATTGAGGTGGACTGATTCTAACAAAAACTCAATTCCTGATTGGACTGAGGTGATCAACATTTCACCCTCCCTGCCTAATACAGGAAAGAGTGAATCCACCACTGGCGGCCAGGAGGGGTGGCTGCAGGGGTGGTGCAGAAATGAGGAGATAATATCAACTTCAATTTCTAGGATACCATTCCTTTATAATAATGTCCAGCTAAAATAAAAAATTGTGAAACGTCTGAAGAAACAAAAACGTGGCCAGTAGCTGAGAGAAAAAAATAGACAATAGAAGCATACTTATAAATGATCCACATTTAGGGGTGCCTGGGTGGCTTAGTCGGTAAAGTGTTGGACTCAATTTCAGCCCAGGTCACGATCTCAGAGTGGTGAGATCGAGCCCTGCGTAGGGCTCCATGCTCAGAAAGAAGTCAGCTTGAGATTTTCCCCCTTTCCCTCTCCTTCCCCCCTCCCCGCGACTTGCATATGCTCACTCCCTCTCCCTCAAATAAATAAATCATTTAAAAAATAAAGTAAATAATAAATGATCCACATTTAGAGTTAACAGAAAAAAACTTTAAGTATAATGAATACATTAAATAAAATAGAGGAAAAGATTAAAAATGAATAAAAGGTTGGAGAATTTTAATATAGAATTGGAATCTAAAACTAAGATGTACATTCTACAACTGAAAAATATAATATCTAAAATTAAGAAGTCATTGAAATGAGATTAACTAGACACAGTAAAAGTAGACCAGACACAACCGAAGACTGAGTTAATGAACTCAAAGAGATTAATAGAAACTATCCAAACAGAGGGAGAACAGAGAAAACAGAATGGAAAGAACAGACTGTAAGAGACTCATGGGACACAAACAGTCCAACATACATATGATTGGAATCCCAGAAGGAAAGTAGAGTGAGATAAGAGCAGAAGCAGTATTTGCAGATAGAATTTTTGGCTGAGAATTTTCCAAAAGGGATGAAAGATAAATTTTATTCAAAGTGCATTTACTGGGGCACCTGGGTGGCTCAGTCAGTTAAGCATCTGCCTTCGTCTTAGGTCATGATCCCCAGGTCCTGGGATCAAGCCTCACATCAGGCTCCCTGCTCAGCGGAGGGCCTGCTTCTCCCTCTCCCTCTGCCCCTCCCCTTCCCCCTGCTTGTGTGCACTCTTTCTCTCTCTCAAATAAAGAAATAAAATCTTAAAAAAAAAAAAAAGTGCATGAACCTCAGGAAACCACCACTGACTAACCACAACCTTTCTCCAGGGCCTCCATTCTCCAGTATTCATATTTATGCTGCTTTCATCTGTATTAGTTACCACATTCTCAGAATCTGTTTGGAGGTTTTTCCTTAAGAACATGCTCCATCTACCTCACTTGCTTCTTAAGGGCAAGGTATCATTTATTTCATATTTTCTGCAATATTGACAGAGTTTGCTAACAGCATTTAATAGACTAACAGAATTTCCCACCCAGGCAATAAAATGCCAGCACTATTCCAAGTGATTTTTGTCCTATTTCTACTAGTAATTTATCAATCAGGACTTAGTAAAGAAAACAGAAACCATACCAGTTATTTTAGTAGAGAGAATTTAATATTCAAAAATTGGCTAGCAGATATTGAAGGGCTGAAAAAAATGAAAAGAGGACACTGAAGTCACTGTAGGAACCCAGATCTGGGAACACAGAGATCAGATTTATGGGAGCCTAGAAGCCTTGAGGAGAGATCCCACAGAGCTTGAACCACCAGCACCTGACGGGCGGTGCTCTGAACAGCTGTGACATACCTCCACGAAGGGTCCTCTTCCTGGCTCATTTTAGAGGATTGTAGTTTCCAAAAGTGATAACAGTACCTGTCATTTCACACGCTCGGTATCGTTTATCTTTGACACTCTTCTTATTGAAATGTGGGATTTACATTTTCTCCTCTTGATTCAGGGCTGCCTTGCAAGAACAGCCAAAGTGGCCCTATGTATGTGACTTTTGAGGCTAGGTCATAAAAGATACATCTTTTTCTTGGATCTCTTGGGGCACCTTTGAAGCCTTGAGCTGTCCGAGGTTGCCATGCTGAGAGGTCTGCACGGAGAGACCCTGAGGCTACTTGGAGAGATGCCCAGCCAGCAGCCCGTTGGTTTAGCGCTCTGTTCTTCCAGCCCCAGCCACAATTTGATAGCAGCCACCTGAGACACTGAGCCAGAACTTCTATGTGAGGCCCTTCCCAAATTCCTGACCCATGGAAACAGGAAAGTTAGTAAAATTATCTTAAGTCACTGAGTTTTGGGGTGATTTATACAGCTGCGGATAATTGGAGCCCTGGTACTCTTACCTCAGGAGCTCAGGGGAGGTGCCTCACAGAGCCGTGACTAAGACCTCCAAGAAGCACAACAAGGCTAGTTTTGGATGTGCCAGAAAAAGTCTAGAAACTGATCTGGTTTAGAGTGAAAGGGCCATTGCTGAGACAACACTAACAGGATTGGCAAGCAAACAGAAAGGAGTCTGTCCCTTCTCCCCTAGACTTCCAGCGGCTAATCCTTCCTCTTGGCAGAATCTGACATAGAGCCAGCTTGGCAAAGGAGAAATTTTGTTTTCAGAGTTCCAGCCCCAGCATCACAAGTCAGAGTATAGAAAACAGCTTAATAACTGACACGGGCACAAATTCTAACACTTTTTTCCTAGTAACTAAGTAAAATATGTCAGATTCTCACTGTACATTTTGACCGTAGCAAGTGTACGTATCTAACATATCTTTAGCATGATTTCACACCTGATGAAAAAGGCCTCACTTCATAAAAACAGGCATGCAGTCTTTGGTTTCTCTTTCACTGCAGGTATGATCCAAAGGAAAACAAATGGACTCGGGTAGCTTCTATGAGCACCAGAAGACTAGGCGTGGCCGTGGCTGTGTTAGGAGGGTTCTTATATGCTGTGGGTGGCTCTGATGGGACATCTCCACTCAACACAGGTTAGTCCCTTCCAAGGTCAGTCTGGTTCCCCCAAAGCAGCACATTCCTCAAGAGAGTCCCCCTACAGAAAAGTATAAAAATTATACTTTCAATTTTATATTATTATCCTATAATTTTAAATCATAAATATAAATTGTAAAATTAAAATAATTTATATAATATTTATGTAAATAATATATTTATAATAATCTAAATAATTGGAAATTATTTTCCCCTTAGGAGAGTACAACTCCCAGTTCCTCCTCAGCTCCCTCTACAGCTATATTCTTCTAGCGTCTTCCCAAAATACTTCTCCCTCCTCTTTATAAGATTCTAGGAATTTATAATGAATAAATTTTCCTAATATGATTATTTCTCTGCCTCACCCCCAACCATCTCTCCTTAAAAAAACCAAAACCAAAAAAAAAAAAAACCAAAACCTATATTGTAATCTAAGAATAAATAAAAAGTTACAGCTATAAGCTGGTTTATGTGTTAGTCCTTTCTGTTGGGAGATAATGATGTTTTTGCCTAAGGATATTGTTAGTGTGGCATCTGCATCAGATTCATAGTCACATATCTTGTCTTCTGCTTAGAATGCAGTAGGAATACAGGCAAAGGGAATACAAGAGTACAGAAGTTGTCTGATTGTAACAATCAGTTACTAGTACGGAATGGTGCCTACAGATCCTATAGTCTAATCCCCTCATTTAAAGGTAAGGTGAGGGCACCTGGGTGGCTCAGTCAGTTAAGCATCTGTCTTTGGCTCAAGTTATGATCCCAGGGTCCTGGGATCGAGCCCCACATCAGGCTCCCTGCTCAGCAAGGAGCCTTCTTCTCCCTCTCCCTCTGCCGCTCCCCCTACTTGTGCTCTGTCAAATAAATAAATAAAATCTTTATTTAAAAAAAATAAAGATAAGGTAAGGCCACAAGTCATATAGTCAGAACTAGAACTAAGGTACCTTAACTCCAGCACGTGCCCTTTCCACCATACTGTAGTCCCTGATGAGATTATAGTGGTTTTGCCCAAATGTATACAAGTCCTTCTCAGAAGCAAAAATCAGATTGTGTAATGAAAATATCTGTTATCACAAAGTTTTAATGGATATGAGGAAAAACTAGAGGTAAGAAGAAGTGGTTGAATAGTCACTTACTGTTTTTTTTTCCCCCTGCAGTGGAGCGCTACAATCCTCAGGAAAACAGATGGCACACCATAGCTCCCATGGGGACCCGGAGGAAACACCTAGGCTGTGCAGTGTATCAGGACATGATCTATGCCGTAGGAGGTAGAGATGACACCACAGAGCTCAGCAGTGCGGAGAGATACAACCCCAGAACTAACCAGTGGTCTCCAGTGGTGGCTATGACGTCCCGTCGTAGCGGAGTAAGTGCCCAGCTACTGAAAACTTTGGAAAAAAGTACCAAGACAGGGCTGTGCAGGAGAGCTGTGATCTGTAAAATACGGGCACAGTAAGGAGGTGCACTGTTTAGGCAAAACAACCCCTGCTACTTTTGTACTGGAAAAAAATTAATTTCTTGTAATTGCTGTTATCTCAAGTAGTTAAATATCTTATAGTCAGTCATATCCTTAATAATAGAATTATTTTTTGTGATTTATCTCTCATCAGTTGTTTCCCTGAAAGACATTACCCTCTCATCCACTCCCTTATCTAACTTCACCCATATTCATCCCTCTCAATTAGAGCTAAACATTCCTAATGAATGTTCCTAGGTAATATTCTAAGTAGTCGGCACACCAGTACAAATGTTTAGGCAGAAACACATCTGGCCCAACCACCAGTCTCCACAAACTGGTTTGAGTAGTCTAGACCTGGTCAGGCTGACTTATGTCATGTTCTAGACCATGGATGATGTGTGACTACAAGAGACTTCCAGGGTGGAGTTTAGCATGCATCCATGCTAGGACATTTGGTTCAGAGTGAAATGTAACCCATAAGCCACTGATGGTGTCAGGAGTGTATCGATGTAGGACAACAAGTGGGAGAATGCAGCAGTAGCTAAGACTCCATAATCTAAGGATAAAAGGGAGTGAATTCTGGTTTGCACAAATGTCACTGGGAGGCATCAGCAAGTCAAAACATTCCCATATCTATGACTCTTTATTACTGGTGAGTAACAGCTTCTAGATCACATTCCAGTTTTCACTGCTACATTCTGATTATTTAGCAAATATTTATTAGGTGCTTACTCTGTGCTAGGAAAGCAAGAGTAAGTACAACTCCACAAGGAGCTCCCAAGTTAGTGAAGGAAATGGAAATGTTTACAGCTAGCCATTAAAAAAAAAAAGATCTCGTCGCGGCATGTGCATTATAAGCGAACATGGGAAAGTATGTCTAATGTGTTTGGGGGCAGTGAAGAGACTTACCAGAGAAAGTCGCACATAAGCTAGGCCATGAAAGTAAAATAAGATTTTCTAGAAAAGGGAAAGAAAACACCAGCCGGGGAACAACATGTGCAAAGTATGGAGGCGTGAAAAACATGGTCTTTTCTGGGACTAGCAGTTAAATCACTCTTCTTGCAGTGTCAGGTACATAAGGAGGTGAGGCTAAAACATGGGCTAGTATGGATTTCTGGAGGGCCCGAATGACACAGTAAGGACTTTCAACTTACCCTTAGGCGGTAGGGAGGCTTTAGAAGGTTTTTAGAGGAAAGTGACAGCATGATTAGATCTGTATTTTAAACAGAATTTTAGTGGCAGTTTAGATAGTGGTTTAGAATAGGCAAATACCAAAAGAAGGGAGAGCAGTTTGGAAGTTCTTGCCCACTCCCAGTGACGCTTTTCCAAAAATTTAAGAAATTTATGTTTTTGACTCTGTATAAATATTCTAACTGAATATATAATTTTGTTGTTCCCACAACAAAAAAAATAGCAGATTTTTGTCATTACTGTTTTCTCTGTGTTCAAGTAAACCAGAATGTAAGGTCATAAAGAAGTATCTTTTATTAAAAAGGTTTATCTAGAAACTAGTCCAGATTTTCCCAGTGATTCTCTGGCTTCTTCAGCAGCTACTGTGTTTTGGTCCTGTAGGTTGGCCTGGCAGTAGTGAATGGACAGCTCATGGCTGTAGGAGGCTTCGATGGCACAACGTACTTGAAGACCATTGAAGTTTTTGATCCTGATGCCAATACATGGAGGTAACCTTTAAGCTACATTGCAGATCACCTCATTGCTAACTTGAAAATCATGGCATAAGGTCACCCGTGACCATCAAAATGGGGATGGTCAGTACACTGAGAAGTGCTCTTGCAGCACTCCTAAGAGAGCTCCAAGTTACCCACATTTGATGGCTTATTGTGACTTCATTGCTCTAAAGTGGCTGACATTTTACAACATCTCCTTTTTGGTAACCGTTCAGTTTTATAATAGAGATGGAAAACACAGAAAAAAAAAATCTCCTCTCTAGCCCCATCTTGTGCAGCTGAGGTAAGTAAGGCACTGAGCAATAAAATGAAGCAAGTTAGTGATAGAATTAGAACTTAGATCTCTTGCTTCTAATCTGTCACAGTTTGGGGGGGTTTTGAGGGACAGCTTTATATGCAGGAAAAAATAAATTGCAGTTACTTTAAAAATTTTTTTTTAAATTTTATCTATTTGAGAGAGAGAACACAAGTGGGGTAGGGGGCAGAGGGAGAAGCAGACTCCCTGCTGAGCAGGGAGCCCAGTGCAGGACTCGATCCTGGGAGTCCAGGGTCATGACCTGAGCCGAAGGCAGACACTTAACTGACTGAGCCACCCAGGCACCTGTTACTTTTTTTTAAAATAACAGTTTATTTCATTTTAAAACTGATTGTTTTCCTTAAGCTTTTAAAATCTATTTAAATATATTATTATTCTACTTTAAAGTCTAAGGGCGCCCAGGTGGCTCAGTTGGTTAAGTGTCCTATTCTTGGTCTCAGCTCAGGTCTTGATCTCAGGGTCGTAAGTTCAAGCCCAATAAACAAAAAAAACTAACAAAAAAACTATTAAATTTTAACATCACTTTTAGGAAGGAATCTACCTCTTATTTAAGAGGTTTAACTATGTTAAACTATATTTATAGGTTTAATTTTACTTTGCTTTTAAATCCTTGTCTTAACAATCTCAACAAATATTTCCTAAGTATTTAAGTGGTTCTTATAAATTCACATAAATCATGTGACTTGTGCTTTTATTTTAAATATTCAAAAACTGGGGTACCTGGGTGGCTCCGTCAGCTCTGTCAATCACAATACTAAAGTCAGACATTGTACACTTCTGGCTTCTGCTCCATCACATTTTCACAGCCTTGTTAATTAAGATGTATTGAGTGTTCCAGACATCAGGGCTACAACAGTGAACAAAACATTCCCTGCTCTCCTGGAGCTGACGTTCTCGTGAGGAGAACAGTACCTTGTCAGTACCTTGTCGGGGTAGAAGCACTGTGGTGAAGAGCCAAAGGGCGGTGGGGTGCCCCGGGAGGAGTTTCTTTTTAAAATGTGGCCTAGGAAGGCCTCACTGCAAAGGTAACATTTTAGCAAAACCTAATAGAGGTAAGGGAAAGATAGATAATGGGAGGTTTTCCTGAAGAGGAGCTTCCCACTTGTGGCATATGTTCTTGCATCTTCAACTTTCTATGTTCAGTGGGAATTTGGGAAGATCGCCAGATTTACTTCTGCTACTTAATCACTATGATGCTACGTAAGGACCTGTTTCTCAGTAACTGTCACTAAATAGAGAATTAGTAATATGTGACCGAATAATATTTATGAAATTCTTAAGGATCATCTGTTGAGAATTACAATCTAAATTTTTGTAGTTACATATCCCAAACTTAAAACCAGTTTTACCTTATAGCTGACAGAGGATCTAATATGCTTTTCCATGTAAATCTTTAACTTTGAAGATGCTCTTGTTCACAGGTCAAAAACGAGAGGCTGACTTTATTTACTCGTATCCAGATTTGGTCCATAAAGGAGGAGTCCTGTAAGAATACATATAAGACAAAAGGATAAAACTAAGTTATCCATATTTAGGCAGAGGGAAATGTGAGTAGGAAAATAAGATAGCCGTGGTCAAGACTAGACAAAAATGTACACTATGATTCTGTGTAATTGTTAGAAGTCAGTTTAGGTGTAGTTTTGAAGTCGTGATGCAAAATGTGGATACAATGCTCTCTCATTCTTGAAACAGTATCCTAGAAATGAGACCTTTTCACCCAATGTCTGAAATAGTTCTGCTACTTGCCAGTGCTCAATTCCAGGTCCTAATCTTTGGAAGAGAGATGTGTGACTCTAAAAATAATAGTTATGATAGAAAACATGTGTTTCATTAACATCTGAATTATAGAAGAAACAGTGCTTTTTCCACTTTGAAATCTGATTTTGTTTCTTTCTTTGCAGGTTATATGGTGGGATGAATTACCGTCGGCTAGGGGGTGGTGTAGGAGTTATTAAAATGACGCATTGTGAATCGCACATATGGTGAACGTCTAGAAGACAGTCGTGTACACGCTCCGCTGTATTCTGGAGAGCTTTGACTTTGGAGCTTTGTATAGCTCGAGAAAACATTAGAACAAATTTTATTCTTTGCCGGTGCCTCAACATATGGAAATACAAATACAATGAAAGTACTTCAACTGCAAGATGCCACCTTTGCACAAAAATTTTCAATTCTGTGCAGAATATTTATTTTTGGTTTTAATTTATCATGGGTTTTTTGTTGTTGGGTTTTTTGTCGTTGTTTCGTTTTGTTTTGCTTTGGATTTAGCCTTCCTCCCACTAAAAAAGGGAAAAAAAAGGAAAAGAAAAAAGATAAAAATTCCAAGCAGTAAAATTTTTTTTTTAAGATATTAAGTTTGAGAATACTAATAAAGGGGGAAGGGCTCTACATGAGGTAGTTGTTATTTCTAGGCACTCCATCCACATGACTCCACTACTCGGAAGGACTACCAACGACAAAGATAGGCATGCAGGGTGTATTGTTTAGCCGTCATGCTTGCAGTAAGCACCAGAAAGCTTGAAAATCTAAAAAACAAAACAAAAAGGAAACACTCATCTTAAATAGTACAATTCAAAAGGAATATTAAGTAGATAAAACCGGGACTCAGACACTAAAGTTTTCATCAGTGCAAGTTTGCATCTTGTTTCCTTCCATATGAACTTGTTTTCCACGATATTTAAAGTTTTTCATAATATTTTCATAGAATTTCTGCTAGCTCTAGAGCTCTGCTCAGTGCCTCTATAAAAACAGTATACAGTTCCTATATGCTGTCTTGAGAATCCTCCAATAGAATCATGTGCTACTCTGCAACAAAGTTTTTGCTCAAAAATATTACTGACTGAAACAACTTTCCTTCTTGTTCCCTTATTGCTACTAAGGACCAGCAGGGAGAAACGTCCTCTCCCCAGCAGTGAATACTGTTATGCAATTTACACTTGACGCTCAGGCCTGCTGAAGCTGAGGCTTACCAGTAATCACAGCCTCCAAGGGAATGAATTCTTCAGTTCATGTAATAGTACATGCTAATGAGTGTAAAATTGAGGCATTTTATTAATAAAATCTTGGTTCTTTTATACAAACTATCATTATCTTCATTCTGTAAAGCCACTGTTCCTACTCTCAAATTGCACTTTCTGGTGAAAAGTTAAAATTTTTAAGGAAAAAAATGATACAAATTTCAGTGGTCACCATTTCGTCATTGTGTTCATAGACCAATTTTTTTCAATGTATTTTGCAGGAAAATCTTTGAATAAGACTTTAACCTCAACCAAAAGGAATAACCTTCTCCTTCTCCCTCCCCCCTACTACAAAAATGTTTGGCAACTTTTATGTTTACATTTAAAGATCATTTGCACCTTTACAAGGAAAAAAAATAAGTATTTGGTAAACAATTGTTTACATGTATCATTTATGCTTTTTTCTAGCATGTATAACTTTTTTAAATAAAGGTAGTACTTACCATAAAAGAATTTTTGGTTAATGTTTTTTAGTGCTTGTGTCTTTGCTGTTTAGTTTCTATGTCATTTATATTTCCTTTATGTAAAGTTGTAACTACTTTCAACCTGAAGGAATAAAGGGATTGCCAGTTAGAATTATGAACTCTTATTATATATTCTATATAATATTATATTACCTAACCTCTAAACTTATTTTCTGGTGTAGTACTTAGAACCATACAATTTTGGGCTTGAAGGACTCTTAACAATCATCTGGTCCAAACCCATCTATTTCTCTAAGCCTGAAAACCAAAGATGTCCTTCCTAAGAGTAAATACAGTCAATGATAGGACCAACATTAAAAATCCGTTCCCCGAATTCCCACTCCATTTATCTTTCTGTGCCACACTGCCACTCCACCCCCCCATTTGAAACATGGCCTAGAATTAAATATACTAACAGACTTTAAATCTGGTATGTAACATTTAAAAAATATAAACTTTGAGATCCTTATGGTACTGTGTCATTAAGTCGGTCTTTAAGACAAAACTCACTTATTTCCCAAGATTCTACCATTGCATATATTTTAAGAAAAGGAGAAAAATAAGAACAGGAACAAAATTCTAAGGATTAGACTCTCAGTAAGTAGGAAAGTTCCTGGTAGGAGCAATTCATATGGCAGTGATTCAAGAGCAGAGACCCAGAACTACAGTACCACCCAAAGTGTTCATTGGAGCCTAAAGGGTTATTTTTTCCTTCCACTGAAAGTGGTCCAGGTTTATTACTGAGAAAATGTGCTTATTACATAAATGTCATTGCTGTAAAAGAATATTTGCATAGTGATTTCCACAACTGTGAAGTGAGCTCAGAGTTGGGTTGGGTTGGCGGTCCTCTTCATTTTATAAATAAGTAAATTGAAGCTTAGAAAGCTAGAAGGACATGGTAGAAACTGAACCTCATATCTACATCCCAATTCCAAATCCATTCATTGTTCTCTATATTACTCTCCAGCTTAGGGGACAGCAGTTTACCCTAATTCCTCCCCTCTTATGGATCCAAAAAGAGTTGTTGATTTTTCCATCTCTTCAACTTTTTACTTGTTAGGACACAGTGGCTATCCTCGTACGAGGAACCAGAAACTGGAAGTGAAATGTATAGGTTTAAGTAGAAAAATATATAAATCATGAATTATCTCAATAGTTGCAGAGAAGTAATTTGACAGGATCCAACATCCAAAAATCATCAAATTAGGAAGAGAATTGCTTTAACCTGACAAAGGGCATGTATGAGGAACCTACAGCTAACATCATATTTAATAGTGAAATACACACTTTCCCACTAAGATCAGGAACAATTTAAAACTACATTCTTACCACTTCTATCTGCCACTGTGGTTGAAATTCTAGCCAAGGCAATTTGGCAAGAAAAAGAAAAGGCATCCAGACTGAAATTAAGTAAAACTCTTTATTCACAAATGACATTAGTCTTGCATACAGAAAATCCTAAGGAATTCAATGAAAAAACTAGAATAAACAAGTTCAGCAAGATCACAGGATACGAGAGCAATATATATACTCACAACAAACAATCCAAAAATGAAATTAACAATTCCAAATGTATAAAAGTGCAAGCATATTTTTAAAAGGTGTATCTTCAAAAACAGAAAACATATAAAATTATTTTACTGTCATTATCTAGTATGGATGGACTTTTAGCTCTACTTTGAAACTCCGTGGCTACTTACCTATCCAAAATAAAGTAACTTTCACTTACTTTGAAAAAAATTTTTTTTCTATTCTCAATAGCATGAAATAAATACTTAGGAATAAATTTAACCAAAAAAAGGCAATACTTGTTTGCTGAAAACTTATCTAAAACACAAAACACTGTTGAAGGAAATTTTGAAATAAATGGAAAGATACCCCATGCTCATAGATTAGATAGATATTAGACTTAATATCATTATGATGGCAGTACTCCCCGAATTGATCATAGATTGAACACAACCACTATCAAAATCCCAGCTAACTTTTTTTCACAGAAATTGACTAGCTGATCCTAAAATTTTTTGGAAATGCTAAAGACCCAGAATAACCAAAGCAGTCTTAAAAATAAAGTTAAAGCTGAAGACTCACACTCCCCGATTTCAAAATACACTACAAAGCTACAGTAATAAAGACAGTGTGGAACTGGCATAAGGACTGACATCAGTGAAACAGAATTGAGAGTCCAGAAATAAACATCTATGGCCAAATGATTTTTAAGAAAGGTGACAGAGGTGACATGGAAAAACAAAAGTCTTTTTAATAAATGGTACTAGAACAAATGAATGATAACAATGAATGAATACGCAAAATGATGAATTTGGATGCTTACCTCACCCCATACGTAAAATCTCAAAATGGATTACAGACCTAAATTTAAAGCTAAAATTATAAGATCCTTAGAAAAACATAGGAGTAACCCTTTGTAACCTCAGATTAAGCAATGATTTCTTAGACACAACACCAAAGGCATAAGAAATAAAATAATTGATAAGCTGAACTTCATCAAAATTATTTTGAAAATAAATGAGTTCACCCTGGTATTTCTAATTCAAATTTAACATTACAGAGTTTCTACTCAGCTTACTTTATTTTATAATTGTATATCTTTTATGCTCAAAATCTTGGTTCAGAACATTGTTATATGTTTTATACTCCGTTGTTATATGTTGTACTCAGTTATCCTGAGTACAACTTAAATTCCTTTGCTGCTCTTCTTTTCCTAAGATATAGTTGACAACATAGTCAAAATACTAAGATTTACAGATACTAAAATTAATTCTCTGTATGATTATGGCATGAACTTAATATAGTTAGGTTTATTTTCAATTTTTAAGGATTGCTTTTTCTTTTTGATCCAATTTTGTTTCATAATTATATAAAACACTTACATGGTTCCAAACTATAAACAGGGAACGTTCGAATAAGTTTTAACTTTCATTCCTGTCCCCTTTACCCAGTTCCTTCCTTCCCCCAATTAGTAACACTTTTATTAGTTTTTAGTTTATCCTTCCATTGTTTTTTAGAAACATAAAGGAAATATACACACAAACTCATATTTCACTCATTCCTTCCATAAAAGATAGCATACTATATATACACTGTTCACATTATGCTCTTTCAACAACACATCTTGGAGGTCAAGATCACTCCAGGGCAGTATTAGATACCTTCCTCAAACCTTTTTATAGCCACATAGTGGTAATTCACTGTGCAGCTACACCATAATTTATTCAAACAATCCCCCTTTGATAGGCATGTGGATTTTTTTTCAGTCTTGCTATTGCAAATACTATTGCAATAGACAGCCTTGTACAGGCTTCATTTATATTTTGCCAGTGAGCTTTAGGGAGAGAATGCTAGAAGTGGAATTGCTGGTTAAAGGGTAAATCCCACATTATTTTGCTAGATATTGTTAATTTCTCCATAGAGGTTGTACCATTTCTAACAATCTTTTTTTTAAGATTTTATTTATTTATCTGAAAGATACAGAGCTCCAAGCAGGGGGAGGAGCAAAGAGAGAGGGAGAAGCAGGCTCCCCGCTAAGCAGAGAGCCCAATGTGGGACTAGATTCCAGGACCCTGGGATTATGACCTGAGCCGAAGGCAGAAGCTTAACTGACTGAGCCACTGAGGCACCCGTTCTAACAATCTTTTAACTGTTTTCCCTTTCACTCTTGTCCACCTATAACTCATTCTCCCTTATATCGTATAAAACATAGATTAGGTAATATTACTCTCCCGCTTAAAACTTCAGTGGTTTCCCATTGCATTTAAATAAAATCCAATCTCTTGGGGCGCCTGGGTGGCACAGAGGTTAAGCATCTGCCTTCGGCTCAGGGCGTGATCCCGGTGTTATGGGATCGAGCCCCACATCAGGCTCTTCCTCTATGAGCCTGCTTCTTCCTCTCCCACTCCCCCTGCTTGTGTTCCTTCTCTCTCTGGCTGTCTCTATTTCTGTTGAATAAAGAAATTAAAAAATCTTTTAAAAAAAAATAAACTAAATAAATAAATAAATAAAATCCAATCTCTTAACAGTATCTACAAAAACTTAGGTGATGTAGATCCTGCCTCCTTCTATCAGGATTAAGTTTGGCTATGAGCAAGAGACCCAAAACAGCAACAGCTTACACCAGATAAAAGTTTACTTCTCTGGGGGGCCTGGGTGGCTGTCGGTTAAGCACGGACCCTTGATTTCAGCTCAGGTCATGATCTCAGGGTTGTGCGATCGAGCCCCGTGTCAGGCTCTGTGCTGGAGGTGGAGACTGCTTAAGACTCTCTCTCCCCCTCTGCCCCTAAAACCCTTCGTCTCTTAAAAAAAAAAAAAAAAAAAAGTTTACTTCTCTGACACGTAAGTCTAGAGGAAGACTGCCCAAGGGTGGCAATGGGGTTCAGCTTTAAGTCCTTGAGGCACAAACTCCTTTAGACCATGCTCTACCATCCTTATGACCTGACCTGCAGCCCCGTGACCACAAAGAATGGCTAGTATTCTAGTCATTATATGTGTTCCAAGAAGAAAAGATGGAAGAAGAATAAGAAAAAGGCAAAGGGTACATACCTACTGTTTTTTAAGGAAGACTCCTGGAAGCCCTACATGATCCTTCTGTTCATAGGCCATGGGCCAGAACTTAGTCATAGGACTATACCTAACTCTGAGGTCAGAAAAGGTCATCTTTATTCTGGACAGCCACATGCCCAGTCATGGGAGGTATAACCGATGGAATGAGCTCTGCTGCACAGTCTCTTCCCTTTCATCTACTACTACTCCACCCTTCCTATGCTCCAGCCACACAGATTTCCTTTAGTCCTCAAACAAACCCAGTTCTTACCTCTCTCACGGCCTGTGCTCTTGCCATTTTACCTGTCTAGTATACCCTTGCACTTACCTTCACATAGCCGGTTCCCTCTCACCTCAGGACTCAGCTCAAATGTCACTTCCTCAGAGAGACCTTCTTTGACGACTATGTAAAAAATCACCACTTTCTATAATCTACTGCCTTATTTTCTTTATAACATTTCTCTCAACTGAAATTATCTTTTACCTTCCTCCACTAGAATATAATTTCCACATGACAGGGATCTTTTTGGTCTTCATTGCTATATCCCTGTTGTCCAATACAATTCCAAGTACACTGTAGGAGCTTAATATTAGTTAAATGAATGACTGCCTGACTCCAAAGCCCATGCTTTTTCCATTACCTCTGCTATTCATGCTATATGTGAAATAATACCCCATTCCAGAAGTTAACCTTTGTTTTTAGAATGACAGCCTATTAAAGTTATTTCCTTTCAAATTGTTAAAAACATCATTTATAAAGTAAAACAAAATCTTCCTACGCTCAATAAATTAAAAGAAGAGATTTAGAGATTTAGATATAGCATCCTGGGCAGGTCTCCTAAATTGCTCAATCTCATAGTCTGCATCTATAAAATGGAAGAGTTGGTTAAAACGCATTCACTTAATCTGCAGATATTTACCAAGCATGGTGCTAAAGCAAAATCAGGGACATGAAGGTAAACAAGACAATTTCTGCCTCAAAAGAGGCTCCCAGTTGCCTTTGATTCCACATGATTGTTGGCTTGTAACATTTGTGCTAGAGTAAAACCGTACGATCTCTCATTCCTGAGACATTAATTCAAGATCTGTCACCAAGACACTGATAAACACACTGCTTCATTTTAAAAGTGAATATTTAATTCAACATTGAAATAAGAATTGAACAGTATTAAAAACAGAAGCATATAAGTGGCTTAAAATAGTGTATATTAATCTCTAGTTTCCTTTGGAGGCGATTTTAATTGCCAACTCTTTACAGTGAAATGATCCAAATCAGAAATAATATTAGAGATACCTCGTTTGAATCCTAAAAATTTGATATAATAAACATTACATATTTTTTAGAAAGATGGTCCAAGAAAATAACAACTCAGCATTTTCTAGAGACGGGCATCCCAGATCATCAAGACTATTATCGAGCACCTGGCTGTGATTCCACTACCACCTTCTTTGTTCTTCTAGATGCTTCTTGAATTCCATCTAGGCAATTCCAAAGGACTGAGAGGAAAACAGATGCAGAGATAGATGCATATTTCTCCTGCAGGCCCTCTCAGCATAGCAATTAGACAAATAATCAGTGAGAAAAAAGTATATAATTCATCATTTATAGTCCCTACAAGACTTCAATCAATTTGAAAAATTGCCAGTTCTGTCAAATATGCCAAGACTCCAATAAGGTATTTATGACACAGAATCTGAAAAAACACAAAAAAACAGACATTTAAAATTAGAATTATGATAACAAGGCAGTTTGATATTTGATAAATATTTCAGGCTTATTTTAAATTCCATACCTGCAAGCTAAGATGAACCCAAACCACTGCTGCTCTAAGTCAAATAAATTTTATTCTACTTAATGAAGACTACTAACTTCAATAAAAATACAACTATTAGTCAATGGTGCTTAGAAATAACTGAAGTTCTTATATTTCCTGACTTCCATGGATGGGCTGACTACCTGCATAAGAAGGAGAGGAAGGGTATCCCTGAACCCCTTGGATTTATATGCAAATTGAGTATCTACATTTTCTAGAAAGAGGTTCCATAGCTTCCTTCTTCTCAAAGGGATACATGATTCCAAAAGTATCTTGTAGAAACTAAGCAGATGGCAGAAACCCAGTTAATACGCTAATTTCAAACTTTTGAGAGGCAGTACACTGTTGCAGTTAAAAGGCATAAGCTTTTGAGTCAGATGACTGGGTTCAAATTCAAACTCCACTTATTATGCGATCTCAGGGAACCTGCTTACCGCCTGTGCTAGTTTCCTCTTTACAACCTATGTCAATAGGTTGTTGTGAAAACTAAATGAGACAGTCTACATAAAATGCTTAATAATGCCTAGCACCATTAGTACTTAATAAATGTTCACTATCAAAAAAAATTTAAAAATGTTAGCTATCATCATGGCATGATGTGAAGCTAGGAGCAAGTTACCATCTCACATCATTAAGAGAAGCTCTTAGCGGGGAGCCTCCGTGGCTCAGTAGAGTAAGCGTCTGACTTGATTTTGGCTGAGGTCATGATCTCAGGGTGGTGGGACTGAGCCCAGTGTCAAGCACTGATGGGGCTTCACGCTCAGCATGGAGTCTGCTTATCCCTCTCCCTCTGCTCTCCCCTCCCACTCACTCGCTCTATCTCTAAAATAAATAAATAAAATCTTAAGGAGAAAAAAAGATTCTTAGATGTAGTACAGACCAGATAAAATCAATGTGTTAAAGAACTACCTTTATATTCATAAGAACACATTATACAAAACAGTTTTTAAATGCAGTTTACTAATAGAGTGTGGGCATATGAAAACAAAATCTTAAATACACAAGGACTTCATGAATACTGAATTCTGGACACTAAAATGGAATTTTTTTCCTTTATAATATCAAAGTAACAAGATATAGTATAATCTTTCAAATGTTTTACTGCAAACCAAAGAAATAAATTTAACATCATGACCTAGTACAAGCAAATGTATACCTTTACCACATGTGAAACAGTCATTTTTATATTTTCTATCATATTTCTTTCTTTTGTTTTTTAAAGCTGGTCTCTTCCGTCAAAATTATTTTCCAACTTACTATTGCATTATGACTTCCAGTTTGAATACTAATATAGTACTTATGAAGTATGAGCTTTATGGAACCTAAGAGATAAGCATTCAAATATTGACTCCTCCTCAAAGCTATCTTGCAGGTATCGCTTTCACCTATCTTGGCCTGTTTCCTTGTTTTAAAAATGTGGATAAAAACACCTGCTACAGGGTTGCTCTAAAGATTAAAATTAAGGTGTATTAAACTCCTAGCACAGTGACAAGACCAATATTCACTGTTTACTGTGGCTATATTTTAATACATTTTAAATATATTAATATATTTTTATTATATTTAGTGCCTACTCTCAGTTTATTTCTGATACTTCCTCTAGTAAGTACTTCATAGAGAGTAAAACAATGTCAATTATTTCTTTCCCAGTAGGGAGAGAAAAGCCTAAAATATAAAGATGACATCTTAGTTATGTATTGCTATAATTTTCTGATCTAACAGACGAAATCCTCTGCTGCTCCAATAATTACTTCAAAGTTTGACAAAATAATTTTTAAAGTTTCCAAGTTACTACAGAATAATTCCTATTATTACCAAAGCATTTTATTATTAATAATAAATATTATTATTATTATATATTATTACCTAATATTACCACATAGCATATAGTATTCTCCCATTATAAAGCTGTATCTAGAGGCTGAAGACTTTCTAGTAAATCATTTATAAAGCATAAAATAAAATATCACTACTGTCTTGAATTAGCATTCAAATGTGTTTCTTCAATGTAGAAAATATGATTAACATACATTTTGAAATAAGGAAAAAAGGAAATAAGGAAAAAATTACTTAACTAGATTTGTTCAAACTAACCTTTATTTTTCCATCAGTATGTGCTGAAGCTACAGCTGTGGAAACACGGACCAATCTTGTGGCTGATAAATGAATTTTGAAATGCCTATGGAAATGTGAGTAAAGGCAGTCCATAAATAAGTCAACTTCCTCCTGAGTAACTTCTCCAGGTGTTTTGTGGACACTGTCCCACAAAGCTTTTGCATCCTCTGGATGTATGGCATAAGAAATGTCCAGACTTTGAGGGCTGCAGGGTACAGACCAAAGAAATTCGGTAGCAGCCATATACTGGTCCATTTTGCATGCAGTCCACATAGCAGCCATCCAGGAAAGATTAAATGCATTGATTGCTAAGGGACTGAAATAACAATCAAAAGTTTTCTGAAACCAGGTTCCTACTATGGCTGTATTCGTCTCTGCTCCATTTGCAAGGAATAAGGGTACACAGGTGAAATCTTCTGATACAGTCTCCAGAAGACTGTCTCCAAATATACAGCAGAACCAACCAGTCCACAACACTTTATGTTCTCTGTTCTCAGATGGCAGTTGAGATTTTGACAGAATCTATAAAGAAAAAAAAAGGTTCATTAAATTCAGAAGTACATTTCCTCCTAAATTACATCTTCTCAAAATTAGCACATTTAAAAATAAGACAATATGTTGTACTATTTGCCAAAAAAACACAAAGGGAATAATCTCCCTAATCATTATTAGGGTTTATTAAGTTAATTGACCTTCCTCCTAATATTCTTATTAGGACATGGTATGGCAAGATCTTGGTGCACCCAAAATGCAAAATAAGGAATGCCAATAGGGTGTAACCAAGTACACTATCCGGAAAAAAACCCCTCAAAATCTCAAATTCAGAAGGAACTGTAAAAAGTCACCAAATCCAACATGCTTGAACTCTTCCGTTAAGGAAGAATTCGGGATTTCCTAAAGCAGCTCTATCAACTTAAAAATGTTCTCTCATATGTTAGGCCCAAAGTTTCCACCCTCAGGTCCTGTTTTCTTCCTTACGTGCATGTAGAACAAATCAAATCTAATTTCTCTTCTACAGGAAAAGCCCTTCAAATATTTGATGATCCCTATCGTGTGTAATGTAAAGTTCAACATCTCCAGTTTCTTCAACCACTCCTCCTATGACATACATATTATCCTGGTCACTCTGAAATTCTTCAGCATGGGAGTCATTCATAAGTGAATATAATTACTTCAAAAAGATCTGATTAAAGGACGGTGACCATCTTTAACCTAGATTATACTATTAGTATAATCTTAGATTGCAGTTTTCTAATTTTTAGTTGACAGTTTACATAAATTATCCCTATTCATTTTTGCTGTTAATAGGTAAATCTCAGGGCACCTGGGTGGCTCAGTCAGTTAAGCAGTCAACTCTTGATTTCAGCTCAGGTCATGATCTCAGAGTCCTGAGAATGAACCCCACATCAGGCTCTGTGCTCAGCGGGGAGTCTGCTTGAGATTCTCTCCCTCTCCCTCTGCCCCTCCCCCTCCCCTGTGTGCTCTCTAAAGTAAATAAATGGTAAATCTTTAAAAAAAAAAAAAAGGAAACCTCCCCTAATCTATAGAGGTGGTATATTTATTTCTATTAAAATTTTAATGTTTTTCAATTTGACCCATTGCACCAATCCATTCAGATTTTTAAGAATCTTGATTATGTTTTCCAGCAGACTAACCTTTCAAACTTCAAATCTATAAACTACATGACAAACATACCTTCCAGATATTCATAGTTGATTTATTTTTTTTTAAAGATTTTATTTATTTATTTGACAGAAATAGAGACAGCTAGCGAGAGAGGGAACACAAGCAGGGGGAGTGGGAGAGGAAGAAGCAGGCTCATAGCGGAAGAGCCTGATGTGGGGCTCGATCCCAGAACGCCGGGATCACGCCCTGAGCCGAAGGCAGATGCTTAACCACTGTGCCACCCAGGCGCCCCCAGATATTCATAGTTTTAAAATTTGACCAGGATAAAGTGAAGGTCACAGCCCAGTATCATATCCCTTTAGAGATAATTATTTTAACAGTTACTTTTAGCATATTTCTCCTTGTTCAAGAGATTATAAGAGTCTCAAAAGCCTTAAAGCCCATATAGGTCTATCACACTTTCATAACCTAAAAGTTCTGTAACACTGAGAAGAAATGAGATTTAACAATGACACTACTAGGACACTCTACTAAGAGTTCAAGAGGTCATTTCTATTTCTCACAAGAAGATTTGCCTGTTGACATGCAAATCACATCCCTTCTCTGGGCATCAACTGTTTCATTTGACAAAGACTGCTAACTGTCTACCCAGTAACTATTTTCCTTCCACAATAAAACTGCGCTTTTAATGATGTGGCAAAGTACCCACTAAAAAAGAAAAATTTCCTAGTCTGCCTTCCACCTGGCATCTAAAGAGAAGTTGTTGGGTCTTAGCAGTTTCATTAAAGATTTGCTCAGTGGCAGGCACCCTATTTGCCCTCCTACTTCCTGCCTGGAACTTGCAGAGAATATTTAGAGCTTCAGGAGCCATCTTAGACTACAGTGCAACCTTAAGGATAGAAGCCATGCACCAAGGATGATGGAGAGATAGAAGGAGCCTAGATTATTAATTCATAAAGCATTGAACACCTTACCTCCGAACACTTTTTGGAAGACAAATAAGCCTCTACCTATTAAACCTCAAGACAGATGTTTAATTCACGGTTATTTAGGCTTTCTGTTTTATTAAGCTAAACCTAATCCTAGGACTCTTGAAGATCCTTGCCAGTATCATGATCTATACCAAATTTTAGCAAATTTTTTCTGTGAAAGCCAGACAGTAAATATTTTAGGCTTTGCAAGCCATATGGTCTCTGCAGCAAATACTAAAACATGCTGTTGTAGGACAAAAGCAGCCATAGACAATATGTAAACAAATGGAAGGAGCACTGTTCCAATAAAACCTTATTTACAAAAACAGGAACAAAAACAAGCAGCAGGTCAGATCTGGCCTGCAGGCCATAGTTTGCTGACCCCTGATCTATACAAATAAACAAAATTAGGCCTTTTTCACTATTCCAGAATTTAATTTATAATGACTAAGAGGAGTTCACTCAGAAGAAACAGGAGTATCGGGCATGAATAATAAATCCAGTTTCTTAATAAATCCAAAGATAGAGGGATAAAGCGCTGCCGGGTGATGGCCGCTGAGGCCAAGAAGGTGCCGGCGGACAAGCGCAGAGGAAGGGGAGCTGCCCCTGGCTGCCGCCACCACGCTGGCCGCCCGGGAGTGCGAACAGAGGCTGAAGCGGAATGAAGATCGAAAGTTAAATCACCAGGAAGCTGTGGAGGAAGATAAAAGACTTAAATTACCAAAAACTGGGAGGCTAAAAAAGCTCGTTTGGAATGGGAGCTGCAGGAAGAAGAAAAGAAAAAAGAATGTGCAGCAAGAGGGGTGGACTATGAGTAAGTGAAGCTACTGGAGACAGGGCAGAAGAGGCAGAAAGATGGGAGAGGAAGAAGAGGAGGAAAAACCCTGACCTGGGATTCTCAGATTGTGCTGCTGCCCCCTTACGCCAGTATTATTGGCTGACCAAGCGGACCAAACCTGACATGGAAACTTATGAGAGACTGAGAGAAAAACACGGAGAGGCGTTCTACCCAACGTCCGACAGTCTTCTTCATGGAACACATGTGCCCTCCACAGAGTAGACTAATAGGATGGTCATAGACTTGGAAAAGCAAACTGAAAAACGAGACCCGTATAGCCGTCCTTATAATGATGATGCAGACATTGACTACATTAATTAAAGAAAAGCCAAATTCAACATGAAGGCAGAAAGATTCTATGGGAAATATACAGCTAAACAGAACTTAGAAAGAGGAACAGCAGTCTAATCTCCTTTAGGAACTCGGGACGCCTGGGTGGCTCAGTCGATTAAGCGTCTGCCTTTGGCTCAGGTCATGATCCCAGGGGCTTGGGATGGGGTCCCACATTGGGTTCCCTGCTCATGGGGGAGCCTGCTTCCCCCTCTGCCTGCCTCTCCCTGTTTGTGCTCCCTCTCTCACTCTTGCTCGCTCTCTCTGTAAAATAAATATATAAATCCTAAAAAAAAAAATCTCCTTTAGGAACTGTTTTGAATGCCAAATTATAACAGTAAACCAGGACTATTACATTTCCTTTTATAATTTTAAGTGTTCTATGACTATGTATTTTCATGCTTATATATTTATTATTCACTCATTTCAGAAAAAAAGTCATGTATTTCTGTGTTCAAAATAAATAAATAAATCCAAAGACAGTCATATTACTTTTATTTATTTTTGTTTTTTAAAGATTTTATTTATTTATTGGACAGAGAGAGAGACAAAGAGAGACACAGCGAGAGACGGAACACCAGCAGGGGGAGTGGGAGAGGGAGAAGCAGGCTTCCCGCTGAGCAGGGAACCCAACACTGGCTGGATCCCAGGACCCTAGGATCATGACCTGACCCAAAGGCAGACGCTTAACGACTGAGCCACCCAGGTGCCCCCGACAAATTACTGTTAAATACTACACACAAGAAGGAATGTTACATTTCTAAGAGTAACGTGGCATGAATATATCACAATATATGATGATAGATTATATATGTATATATATATATATACATATACTTTTTTTTGCTAAAATTCCTCTTCTAGGAATTATTCCATAGAATTGTACAGATATACTTATAAAAACATGGTATTCTTAATGACATGAGTAATTATCTACGACATTATTACTAATTAAAAAAAAAAAAGACCATATGCAAAAGCACAGGCAATACAATCCCAATTTTAGTAGATCCAGATAGCCAACAGATGTATCTATGTTCGTGAGAGATATTTATAGTTTAAATAGTCTTTGTCTAGTTTTAGCATTAGGTAATGCTGGCCTCACAGAATGAGTTAGGAAGTATTCCCTCTGGTTTTACATTCTGAAGAGACTGTAGAAAACTGATTTCTTTCTTAAATGTTCAGCAGAATTCACCAATGAACCCATCTGGGCCTGATGCTTTCTGTTTTGGAAAGTATTGACTCATTTTCTTTATAAATAGAGGCTTACTCAGATTGTCTACTGCCAGATAGCTGTATACCAAAGTGTTAAACTGTGGTTTTCAATTTTCTTTGTATTTTTATGTATTTTCTAAGCTTTCTAAAATAAACATGACTATAATGTAATTGGAAAAAGAACCTTTTTAATTCGGCCATATCTAATTACTATAATTTGGTCAAACAACACATAAAATAGGTTATAAATTACAAGCTTACAATTTTTTTTTAAATGGTAAGAAAATACCACAATTTCTAAACCAAGACAGTGCAGATTCTTTTCCCCTGGGAAGCAAGGATTGCTTATATAACATACCTGGACGAGAAATGCTTCAGGGTCTCTTTGTGTTCCTTTCATTCCTAGGAGAGTGGAGAAAGTCACTTTGATGTTGAAGTCTTCTCCCACTTCCACAGCAAGCCCTTTTTGCTTTTCAGCAGCAATAAATGCACTCAGAAGTCTAGAATATTCTTTGAGATTAGTATAGGAGAATTTATATAGGGGAGTTAAACTATATAAAGTCCATTGTTTATGCAGAAGGAATGCAACTTTTTGAGGATCATTATCTTCCTACAGAAAAAAAAAAATCAAGACAAAAGCAGTTTAAATTCTCATTTACTGATATCTTCTAATTCTTAATCACAGTATTTTAAATATTTAATACAAATCTATTACTGGGTACCTGATCTTTACACTCCAGCCAAAATAGTTTGCAGGCTGAACAAGCCTTTTCATTTGCTGTACCTTTCTGTACCTTTGCTACACCAAAAATACTCTTCCCACATGTGTTCACATGGCATGTTTCTTTCCTTCACTCAGGTCTGTCCAAGTGTCACTCAAGAGGCTACCCTATCTAATTCTGTCTCACTCCAATTTTGTCACTTTATATCTCCTTAACATGCTTTTTTTCACAGCATTTATTACTATATGACATTATATGTTTGTCTGGTTTTTATTGCCTGTCTTCCTTACTAGAGTATGAGTATGATGAGAACAGGGGTTTTTGTCTATTTTATTAGGTGCTATATCTCTAGCACCTAGAATAGCTGTTCGATAAATATTTACTTGATGAACATTTATGTTTGACTTATAGAAATTTAAAATTATAGATTTTGAAAATAGTAACTATTCCTGGAACACTTAATTTGTTTTAATTATGCAATTTTCTTGAATGTTTGGCAGTAAATCCACTCTATGACACAATGTCAAATTCAGTAGATTAAATAAAAAGATACTTGGGAGCATTTTTGCCATGTTCTATTAGAACCATGGGTACCATCAAAAACAAAAACCCTTCCTTCATATTGGCCCTATGGCATTATTGAGGGTCTTCACAAACACCCCCATACAGGTTCCTACTTTTATCCTGAATCGAATTTTTCTATAAATTCATACTTTCTGACATAGTCTTATAGCTCCCAACTGTCTTTTGGAACTTTCATTACAGCTGTCTACTTGATAAAAATATTTCTTCTGACTAGAGTTCATGGAAACTTTTATAAAACTTGTATAAAAAGTTTTTTCTTGTTATGATCAAATGGTATGGGAAAATTATTTGTTTCACAGAGATAAGGAAATGAATTGGACATTCCAACCTTTAATTTATATACAATTTCTATTTATAGTTAGGAACCATCACTTTCATTAACAGCACTAGTAATTTAAGAAGCTTTTCAGAAAGAAGCAAAAATTTTCCCATATCTCAAGAGATATGAGGCACACAGCATGGACAAGAAAACAAGACTATAGGGAGGATGTGGGTGACTGATCAGCCAGACTCGCTATGTTTCTCAAAACCACACATCAAACCCACACTGACTAGGGTTTTATTTCATGTTCCAGTGAAATCACAAATTACCAGTGATATAAACCTACAGAGTTGTTTATGAATAATCAAAACAGAGAATGTTGCCAGCAGACAAATTGGAGACAATATAAACACCAAAATAACTTAGTAATGATTCAGAAAAATTTGAAAAACAAAAATTCGTTAAGTCAAATAAATAAATAAATAAATGAAAGAGAAATGAGAAGAGTTTACAATAGAATGCCAAAGGCTGGTTGATAAATATGGAGCAAATGGAGTTGGAAAATCATTATAGTGTGACCATCATAATAAAGATAGAATCAGGCAAATATTATCGATGGATGTTAAGGGTAAAGGGAAATTTTGGTGAGGAACAGAATATTTACATTTTCCTAAACTGTCTCCCAAACTGCTTATTAGATGCAGAGAGGAATAAAACAGTAACCACTGGGCAACGTCTTGAAAGTATGATCAAAACTGACATCACCTCTGTGCTACCAGATGTTATTCCCCAAAAAAGGACACAACAGCCTCTGTGCTATATTCCAGCCAATACATAGCTTCAATCTAACCATGAGGAAACATCAGACAAATACAAAACGAAGAATATTCTATCCGAAAAGGAAAGGGGAGAAAACTACATTCTTCAAAACGTCAATGTCATAAAAGAAAAGAAATACTATGGAAATGCTCCAGATTAAAGGAAGTTAAAAGACATAACAGGGGTGGTATTGATAGTATAAATAATTGATTGTTTTTGCTATTTCTCATTTATTACCTGAGAGATTAAGTAGATACTAAAAATATTAAAAAGTAACACAAATCAAAATGTTTTGCTCACAGATTTCCATAACATGAAGGAACACAAAAGGCATACCTGTAATTGTGAACACTGAGGAATTTTCCTTCGAGGTGGAGTTGGGATAAATGAAGTCTGCTTCCTGACTGATTCTAATCGTTTCTGCAAAGGGGTGGCACCTATAAAGTAATCTTTAAGCCTTGAGGATGCACTGTGCCTAGGAGTCGATTCTGGTGTGTCATAAGAATCCATGGTCTACATAAAAAGAAAGAAAACCAGAATTCTGAACACCAAAAAGTTAATTCATGCTCACAGTTTCACTGATTCTTCTTCTCCTTGCTATAAAGGAATTCTTTCTTTCCCTTCCTCTCCCTGCCCCACCCCACCCCCCAGTTTTGACTTTTTAACCAAGTCCTGTATTTCTCATTGGTTACAGGCTATTTTTATGAGTATCTTACCCATACCTCAAACACAGAATGTTCAAAACTAAATTCAACTCCTTTCCATCCTCCTCCAAAAGTTAGCTGGTCCATTTTCATTTTCCTCTCAATTTTCTGTTAAATTCATTTAAAGTGGGAGAAAAGTATTCTCCCACTTTCATTCTTAAACATGTAGTCATTAAGCACATATTTTCAAGTTTTTCCTTCAACAGTCTCTGTCATCCATTCCTAAAGCTACTTCTAGGTTCTTACTACCGTATCTATGGGTAATCCATTCTTCAACTATGACACTTTATTTTTAGTCGCCTGTGCAAAAAAATTCAGTAATGAGAAAAATTCTACTTTTCTACTGCCCACATTTTTCATAATTCAGCTTGTCCTTATCCTACTTCTCCTAGGCATAAACATATTCTCGTCTTCATGTTTTTGCCTATCAATCATGTTCCTTATCTGAAATGCCCTTTTTCCATTTCACCTCCTTTAGGACCATGCTTGAATTTGATCACTTTTCAAGTAGTAGAGTTTTGTTAATCTTTTTTCCCCAGAATACCTATGTTATACACTTCTGTCTGTATGAATAGCTCATTCCTGGGCAATGTGTATGGGGGAATAGCTGTGTGTATAGAATGAGATCTCAGAGGCAAATATTTTTTAAAAACCCTCTAGATGAATCTAATAAAATCTCTCAATAAAATGTCTGGAGATTAACAATATACCAGCCCATATAGCTCTCGTTGATCATCTAGTCTGTACCACTCCTTTTGGCCCAGATTTATACACTTCCCTGTACTATTTTTTGGTGTGCATTTTTTCCTCTTCCCAACAAGACTAAAATACTTTGACTGAAATCCTGCTTTCTAGATCTCTTGAATTATTACCCTAATACAATGCTGAGTGTTCTTTAATTGTTAGCAAGTATTGTGGGGTTGTTTTTGTTTTTTGTAGTTTCAAGTTTTTCTTTAAATTCCAGTTAGTTAACATACAATGTAATCTTAGTTCCAGGAGTAGAATTTAGTGATTCATCACTTAAATACAACACTCAGTGCTCATTACAACAAGTGCCCTTCTTAATACCCATCACCCATTTAACCCACCCCCCTCCGCCCACCTCCCCTAACAAGCATCGGTTTAAATGGACAGAAGAATTTCATAGAACTCTGAAATTATAACTTTTGTTGAAAGGAATTATGATTTAAAAGTTATAATAATTACTTCCAAGTATTGGCACAGTTACCCTTTGATAAAAGTTTTTCACAAATGAAAACTTGTAGGGGCACCTGGGTGACTCAGTTGGTTAAGCATCTGCCTTTAGCTCAGGTCATTATCCCAGGGTGCTGGGGATAAAGCCCCACATGCGGCCCCCTGCTCAGCGGGAAGTCTGTTTCTCCCTCTCCCTCTGCTCCTCCCTCCTGCTTGTGTGTGCGCACGCTCTCCCGCTCTCTCTCAAATAAATAAAAACTTTTTAAAAAATGAAAACTTGTATTTATTACTATATTTAAATTTCATTATGTCAAACTAGGACACCCTCTGTATCTTGCACAAAACTTCGTTAATTAAATATGTAGTTCTCAATGCTCAGATAATGCCCAAGCAAGATCATACACCACACAACTTAAATAGCAGCTACTTTAAAGCATTCTACCTTTAAATGCATACTAAATTACCTCTTTAAAGGGGAGTTTTAAGGTGCCTGGGTGGCTCGGTCAGTTAGGAGTCTGACTCTTGATTTCAGCTCAGGTCATGATCTCGGGGTCATGAGATCAAGCTCCGTTTTGGACTCCACGCTGGCCATGGAGCCTACTTGAGATTCTCTCTCTCCCTCTCCCTCTGCCCCTACACCCACCCCTTCGCTGGCACTCTGTCTTAAAAGAAAAAAGGAAGGGGGGATTTTAATCAGTCTCATCTACACAGAATGTTTCTTTCAAAGTTTTATTTGGATTAATTGCTAACATTTATTGAGTATTCATCAGGTGCCAGGTACTTGCCCAAGCCCCTAACAAATATTGTCTCATTTAATCCTCAAACCCCATGAGGTGGTTTATTATATTCTCAGTTGACAGACAAAAAGACAAAGAAGTTAAGTAATTTGCCAGAGTCATACAAGTAAAGAAAGCAAGAACCAGGATTTGAACTTAGATAGTATAATGCCAGAGTGGGTGCTCTTATCTCTTTCTTTCACATTGCCTTTCAATAGAGATCAATTTCAAAGCAAAAGAAGCCCTGCTGAATTTGACTCCTTAAAAGAGAAATGTTACGAATTCCAAAAAAAGATTTAAAAATCTGTCTAGGTGAGAAGAAGACTGTTAACACTGAGACAGTTGGTTTTGAGAAAAACCTAGGGGACTACGTATTTTATATTATGGTAATGTGAAATATCCCAACCCATGCATGAAAGATTAGAAAATGGCATCCATTTTACTCTCTCCGCACTCAATAACGTGCAATTTTGCCCTGCCCAATAATTAAGAAGTTAAAAATATATCTTGACTAGGGGGCTCAGTTGGTTAAGCGTCTGCCTTCAGCTCAGGTCATGATCTCAGGGTCCTAGGATGGAGCCCTACACCAGGGTCCCTGCTCAGCAGGGAGCCTGCTTCTCCCTCTCCCTCTGCCTGTACTTTGCTTGTACTCTGTCACATAGATAAATTAAAAATCTTTAAATATATATATATCTTGACTCATTATTTTAGTGTCCCAGTCTTAACCCCTTTCCCCAGTCCATAACTAGTGATCCATAGACGCCACTTCTATCTTGTCATTACCTTGCTGGAGATTCCATAACGATTCCCACACATCTTTCAGATGAAGTCAGGACTTCTCTGAGTTTCACGGCACTACATAATCTGACCTTATTATTTGATACTATCCAGGTTCGTTTACTACCTCAGGAGTTCTCAGCCCAAGACCTTTGGATAAACGGCCTTTCCAAAATCCAACTACCCTCTAAGGTTGTATGCAAAATGTTGTATGCATGTGGATTTGGTGGGGGAGGAAGAAAGGTCCAGTAGACAATTTTTGGAAAGGTTAAGAATCACTGCCCTAGACTGATCATCACCCTACTACTCCCCTTCGTGCCTGTCATGTTTGCCTCTGCTCCCTGACTTATTTATTCAGCCTTCAGCCAACTAAGAATGCTTCTCTCCTCGCATTTGCCTGACCAAATGCGATCCATCCTGGAGGTTTCACGTCCTCTGAAGCTGCCCGGTATCCACAGAGTATCAGCTCCTCTTGCACTGTAGTTCATAACACACAGTTACAACTTCGTTTTTTCTCTTGTGGTAAATCCGTGAAGGAAGGGACTCTGACTTAATTCACTTTTTACATTGCCGCCAATACCTAAATCCCACTGCCAAAGCTTGGCCGAGTGCCAAGCAGCCACCGAAACACACAAGTGTTGTAGCGATAACGAGCACACAGCAGAGCAAAACATAAAGTTTACTGACAGTCCTAGACAAAGACAAAGCGTCTTACCAATAAAATGCCGTGATGACGCTGTCACCCATTCCGGCTTCACGAACCAAATCTGGTTCCAAAACTGAGTAGAGATTAAAATCTCCTAAAGTTAAAACAAAAACAAAAACAAAAAAACCCGCCAAAACGGCAGCTAAGAGAGAGTTCGGAGGAATCCTTGGCCCCTCCAAGTTCCCTCTCACTCCACAATAACTGGGTTCACCAGGGACACAAACAGCCCGGGAAGGAGACTTCTGCTTCTTCAGACGTCCGACGACTTCACCCTGGGAGGGGCATTTCCGCGGACCCAGCCACCAGCTCTGCGACCCTCGCTCCTGCGAAGTCGGCTTCTGCCACAGGAGGGGAAGGGCAAGGGATAGTGGGTCCCACTCGCCCCTCTCCACTTGAGCCCTGCAGAGGCTCTGAAATCCCGCCTTTGAGAAGCGGCAACCAGCTTCAGCCACCGCCTCAGTTTAAAATAGTTTCCCGCCTTGCTCTGCGGCCGGACACCGGAAGCCTCCCTGGTGCCGATTACACGTTAGTGAAGCAACTATGGTCGCCATTTTAACTGAGGTCTGGTGACTTAACCCTAATCGTCAACTTGGCTAATCGCGCGGTGTTAGTTTTCCGCCTTTTTCTACCTGCGCGAAGCGTTCCTGCAAATTTCCGCCCATAATAAGCATGGCAGCGGCACCTCCGCTCTGATTGGTTGAATGCCTTCGCCTTAACTTGGGCGCTCTCAGAGCCGAATGAGGAGTGCTTGGATCTCGGCGAAGGTCTGGTTTTGGGTTCTGGACCTGCGAAGGTTTCGGGTTTGCCGGCCTTTCTCTTCCTGAAGACCGGAGGCCGGCCGCGAGGTCGGGGAGATTTAAAACCTGAGGCCGAGTTCCTCCTGTTTTCCAAGTTCGGCCTACGGGAACCTTCGGGGAAGCGTGGAAGGAAGGGAAGGGTGTGCGCTTGGTGATCAGCCCCTTCCGCCTCTGCATGGTCGCGGAGTCCCGCCTTGCCCTCCTGTGTGGAAGGTTTCTCTCGGCTCTTCTGACCGCAGTTCGGTTGGTTAGAAGTGGAAACTGATGCACTGGAGGAGGGGAAGGACCTTTTCCCTACCTTCTCTCCAAGGGCCCAAAGAACTTGCAGATTTATCTAGTTTCTAGACGCGTGTACTTGAATGTTCAGCGGAGAAGGGCTTAAATATTGGAGAAGAGAGCGATAACAGCTAACATTTTAAGGGATTTGTGTCTACTTTCAAAACTGACTTTTGCCCATCGTCCAACACTGGCAGCTTGGGATTCGTGAGCGTCTTTCGCCATCCTGCGGTTCCAACATGCTCTCCTGTTGGTTAAGTCGGCTATGCAGGGGTTTTTCCACACCCACCGGAAGGATCACCCACCCGAGCCGGGATTCTCTTTCCAGAACGCTGGTGCTCAGTTCACAGGGGAGAATTCCAGGTGAAGGCACTGAAGGGCTCTGTCCTCTAAACGGTACTTCCTCCTGGCCTCTGCAATCAGAGTGCTCTTATTCCATTGTCCTGTCGTCTGAACTGGATAGCCTTAATGTGTAGAGGCAGAACATTCACTCTCCATTTCTTATCATGTAGATTTTTTTCTCTGGAGTTTAAAAAAGTAACCACATGAATTCTCCTTTTAGCTGATACTACTAATAAGCCTAAAAAATTCTTCCACATTTGAGAATATTTGGATAGTGTTTTCTAGCGTGCAAGTGACTGGTTTCACTCTAGATTCATACCATCAAACTTCAGTAATTCCAAGATCTCATTTCATTAGGGAAAGGAATGTGCACTATTAAGAATAGGGTAATTTTAGGCCTCTGCAAATGCTACATGATCAAAATTTAGATTTCCTAACACAGGGCAAAAATTTACACTAAAACTGTTATTCACTTGGCCTTTGGCACATTTGCAGGTAAATTTAATAGTGACTGAATCAAATTACATACTTCAACTTTATCAGTTTCATTCACTGACATGAAATACCTAAGATGATATAAATTGAGGGTCTTTATTTTTAAGCAATTTGCAAATAATATGTTTTTAATCTTGCTTTTCTTTAAAGAATTCAGTAGCTTTGTTGCTCGGACCAACACGTGCGGAGAGTTGCGTTCTTCTCACTTAGGCCAAGAAGTCACTTTGTGTGGATGGATTCAGTACCGAAGGTAAACTGGCTTACGAATGCCTAGTGGTTAGGGGTGACTGGGTTTCTGAGTCAATTAAGCTTTCAGCTCTTGATTTCGACTCAAGTCATGATCTCAAGGTCATGAGATCAAACCCCGAGTCGGGATCTGCCTGCTTAAGATTCTCTTTCTGCCCCTTCAGCACCCCCAGACACAAAAAAGAATGCCTGGAGGTTGTTTTCCCCCAATCAGTTCCAAACTTTTATTAATTTTCAATCGGTCAGAACAGCAAAAGCTTTGTGACTCCTGCAGGATTCTCAGAATTCATTGTGTTTTCAGATTTGTTTTGAAAGATCCAAATAGAGTCACTGGAGTGGCATCTGTTGAAGGGTATGATAACAGTGTGTTCCACCAGTGGACTGAAATGTCCCTTAGCCCACTCAAGTTGAAGAGTTTCTAGGACCAGTAATTGGGAGTGGGCCAGCTGGTAAGCTCCAATAGCATGAAAAAGCTCATTTTATTCTAAATTTAGGTAGAGAAAAAGCCTAAAAACGTGAACAGTGATTCCTTATGATTAAAGCCCATTTTGTTGTTCATCTCTATATTCCAGCACATACCTGAATAGTACATTAATTAATAAGAGTTCCAAAATGCATAGATCTTGTGGCCTTCCTGAAGAATATGTACCAAATGGGCGGATATTTGACCCATAAATTTGGTGACTTCTGAGCTCAAAATCTGAGGTTTCTGTATCCCTTCCTGGTACTAAGGATAGTATGAGAAATGAGGGTTGAATGCTAAAATGTTGGGATTTGGGGGACCTTTTTGATGGTTTATATAAGTGTTGGACCGCCTCTAGAAAATTGTAGTTATATCTTTTAAGAAAACAGTTTATAGGGATACCTGGGTGGCTCAGTCGGGTAAGTGTCTGCCTTCAGCTTAGGTCATGGTCCCTGGGATCCTGGGATCGAGCTCCGCATCCGAGCTCCGTCTCCGAAGGCAGACGCCCAACAACTGCGCCACCCAGGCGCCCCACAAGTAAATAAAATCTTTAAAAAAAAAAAAGAGTTTATATTGCTATATTTCAAAAATGACCAATTGGATATTTCTAATATCCTAAAATATCTTTGGAAGTTTCCAAATAAAATTTTCTTATAAAGACTTAAGCCAATGAAAATTAAAAATTTGCCTTTTACTAACAAGCCACCTGGATAACATTAGGAAGATGTATATATAACCAGTAAAAATTGAAATTGAAAATGAAAAGCCTGGGGACGCGTGCGTGGCTCAGTTGGTTAAGCAGCCACCTTAGGCTCAGGTCTTGATCTCAGGGTCCTAAGATCATGTCCCACATCAAGCTCCCTGCTCAAGGACAAGTCTGTTTCTTCCTCTCCCTCTGCTGCTCCCCCTGCTTGTGCTCTCTCACTCGTGCACTCTCTCTCTCTCAAATAAATAAATAAAATCTTTTTTAAAAAATGAAATGAGGGGCACCTGGGTGGCACAGCGGTTAAGCGTCTGCCTTCGGTTCAGGGCGTGATCCCGGCATTACGGGATCGAGCCCCACATCAGGCTCCTCCACTATGAGCCTGCTTCTTCCTCTCCCACTCCCCCTGCTTGTGTTCCCTCTCTCGCTGGCTGTCTCTCTGTCAAATAAATAAATAAAATCTTTAAAGAAAAAAAAATGAGGGGCACCTGGGTAGTGCAGTCGTTAAGCATCTGCCTTCAGCTCAGGGAGTGATCCCAGTGTTCTGGGATGGAGCCCCACATCGGGCTCCTCCGCTCGGAGCCTGCCTCTTCCTCTCCCACTCTCCGTGCTTGTATTCCCTCTCTTGCTGGCTGTCTCTCTCTATCAAATAAATAAATAAAATCTTTTAAAAATAATAAAATAAAAATAAAAATAAATAAAAATTTTTAAAAAAATGAAATGAAAATGAAAAGCCTGGGGTGCCTGGTTGGCTCAGTGGGCAGAGTGTGCAACTCTGGATCTCAGGGTTGTGAGTTCAAGCCCTGCTTGTGGCGTGGATTTTACTTAAAAATTAAAAAAAAAAAAACAGGAGCACCTGGGTGGCTCATTCGGTTGAACTGAGCTTTCGGCTCCAGTCATGATCCCGGGGTCCTGGGATTGAGCCCCGTGTTGGGATCCCTGCTCAGCGGGGAGCCTGCTTCTCCTCCCTCTGCTGCACCCTCTCTCTCTCAAATAGATAAAATCTTTTTAAAAAATTTTTTAAAATAGATGATTAAGAAAACAAATGCAAAGTCTTTTTTCCATTGATAAGCTACGTAGATAATTGCATGAATGTAGCACATAATGAAAACACATAATTGTAATTGCATGGATTTTTGTTTAATTTGTTTTGCCTGCTTAAATTTTGGGCTCAGAGATTTTGTCCTAACGTGTTCATTTTCTTCATTGATTAGGCAAAACATCTTCCTGGTCCTGAGAGATTTCCATGGGCTCGTTCAAGTTGTCATTCCCCAGGAAGAGGTAATAGAAGGTTTCCTACTGTTATCTGAAAGCCTCTTTCATGCTATGGTAGAGTAAGCTAAGTATGTTAGATAAGTGTGTGCATGTGTGTGTGTGTGTGTATACGTATGATGAAATGTTCCTGGAATAATATATATGTATCTGGTAACATTGGTTACCTCTGGGAAAGGCGACTTTTTACTGTATATCTATTTATACCCTTTGAATTTTGAGCCATGTGAAGGGTACCGCCTGCTCAAAAAAAATTACCATTAAAATTAGATAAAATAGTTGTCATCATGCTTATTGGGCAATATTGGTTTGTCTTGTGGTAATGGTTACAAATGCTTGTATACCTAAGAAACACGATTTACTCAGTTCTTAGTCTTTGAAGTAAGTAAAGAACAATGAATTATCTTTCAGGGATCAGGATCCAGAGACGAGCATAGCTAACCCCGGAGATTTCCTTTCAGTTGGACTCCATTATTGGTATTGGATGAAACTGCCCCTAAGACTAATTGTGGAGACAGTTGCCTTAAAAGTATGTAGGAATTGTTTCCATCGATCATTCTTCTCCTTATTTTCCTTTAAGGAAAAAATTCTAAAACCCTTAACTAATAGTTTTACCTGCTTTATTATGTGGAGTCAAAATGGGGATGCAATTTAACAAATTCTTTAAGAAAGTCATTAAGGGCAGCCCCAGTATTTATGGCAATTAAGCTATGAGTGTGAATATTTTTCTAAACCATAGACTACAATTACTACATATTCCTTTAAATTCATGTGTTCATTGGAACTGTTTTTCTCTCTCATTCTGTAGTCGGCTGCTGCTGTGAGGAAGATTCTGTGTGAAGCCCCCGTGGAATCTGTGGTGCAGGTGTCTGGGACAGTAATTTCCCGACCTCCAGGACAAGAGAATCCGGTTAGTAGTTCAGAAGCGGTCTATGTAAATTTTGCCTGTATACCTGTGTACTGCCTACATATTCAGGTGACACCAAGTGACTATTAGACATCAGGCGCTGAAAGTTCTGCAGGTTCCACGAGTGAACATACAGATTCCAAAATCGTCACTACAAATAAATACCTATGTGCACAGGCATGTTAAGACATCTGTTAATGAGCACGTTGGCCACAGATACGCATAAGAATGTCAATCTCGCACAGATACTGATGCTTTAGACCGTACGCTCTAAGCACCCATACTTACATATGTCAGTACGTGCATGTATTTTACAAATGATCGCTATGTACATGTCCCGATGAGTGATTTTTTTTTTTAAATACGTCTTTTCTCTCTCTGTCTCTTTAAGAAAATGCCAACAGGTGAGATCGAAATCAAAGTTAAAACAGCTGAACTTCTGAATTCCTGCAAGAAGCTGCCCTTTGAAGTTAAGGACTTTGTGAAGGTGCCATCCTCTGTTGTTAATAAAATAGAGTGTCTAGGAAATGTTGGTAACCAGTAAAGTGTTTTCAGAGTTTTTTAACTTCTACAAAATTAAGCATTTTATTGTAGACCTGTCGCGAAGTGTTCTGTTCTGTGGTGTTCTGAGTTAAGCCGTTGCAGTTCCTAAACACCTAGCCTGCTTTTTCAGACAGTTCGAAACATGATTCTGCCTATAAGACTTGAGGTGGTGTTTTCAAGATTTTTTGTTGCTGTTTGACATTTTGAAAGGAAATTTGTGTCGAGCTTGGAAATGGTCAAATGGTGTAGGAGATCCTGCATCGGTTAACTTTAAGCCTCTAACCGTGATAAAATGTTCGCTTGACTTCCCAAGCATATAAATCTGATTACTGTAATTTAGGATGTACTTTGCCAAAATTTGAAGGGTTGTTGAAGCTAAATAGCTCTGGGTGAGTACACCCAGATAACCTGCATCTTTGATACAGTTATCTACAGTTGTAAATGTATATACATCTACTTTGTAAACTGATCTGTAAAATGGTTTTTAAATTAACTGTATGGCCACTTAGTGTCATATTTAAATTCTCAATACTTAATCTTTTAATTAGAAAGAGCAATATAATTACAGGGTTCACCTTTTTGTGGGGGGAGAAAAAAGGAAATATACAGTTTTCCCCCAGCTAAGCTTTCAGAAAGATATGACAGTTCTACTTCTGGTTAAAAAGTTGTCAGCACAGAGAGATGCAGAGACTTACAGCTTTGAAAATAAGCAAAACCTTCTTACCGGTTCCTACTAGTGCAGTGGTGGAGATTCCCTCTGCTGTTACCTTGCATTTCTTACAATTTTAATCCCACTCTAGTGATAATGTCATAGCTGTTCTTACTCTGGTGTATATTTTTTTTCAAGATTTTATTTATTCGAGTGAGAGAACAAGTAGGGGGAGTGGCAGAGAGAGAGGAGAAGCTCAGCAGGGAGCTTGACGCAGGGCTGGATCCCAGGACCCCAGGGTCATGAGCTGAGCCAAAAGCAGTTGCTTAACCGACTGAGCCACCCAGGCACCCCTACCCTGGTGTATAATTGTAAAAGATCTTTGAAGTCTTTAAGTATACTTTTCAAGACTCAACTATGGGCTTAAAAGAATGGACAAATGTTTAGTGAGGGTAGGCAAATTTCAGTGAAGGGTGATGTTAATGATGAAGAGGAAAAAAACGTAAAATCTATGCTAGTAACAAACTTAGAGGTTGTAGGAATTACGGATGCTGTTGTGTTCCCAAATGGTGGAAACTAAAGGTAGAACTGAAGTTTCTGAAAAGACAAGCTCTGTATTAAAGTTAATATCTTTTTAATATTCAAAAAATATTTAAACATTAAAATCTTTCAATTTGTTTAGAAAACAGAGGCTCTTCGTTTGCAGTATCGCTACTTAGACTTGCGTAGTTTCCAAATGCAGTATAATCTGCGACTGAGGTCCCAGATGGTCATGAAAATGCGGGAGTATCTCTGTAATCTACACGGTAAGGGACATGCCTGAATGTTCTTTAGAGCTTTTTAGCATCTCTTCTGTTTTATTCAGCGTTTTATTGTATCCTCTCTTTAGCATCATTGGGTCAGAGGTTGCCAGAGGTCTGGAATTCACTCAATGTGTAAAGCAGTTTTTGAAGAAAGGTTAATTTCCAGGTGTTTTGTCCTAGAGCCTAATTTGGTAACTTAGAACATAATTTAGTTCTACTAGGTCACAAATAACAGTTTTTTAAAGATGTTGAGTCGAAGGTAGAACAGCCCTTTCGTTGTTATCTGTAAGTTTTCTTAATTCCTTATCATGCTTATACTAATTTATTGGGAGCTCAGAAATGTCCTATGAATTAAACTAGACTCTTCAATTAGTCCTGGGGCTTTTTCTACTATGTTTGAGTTATTTTTGCTATACTAGCAGAACATTTAGAAAACCAAAACAGTTCAGTAAACGAGAATCCATCAAATAGTTGGAATTATTTCATGAGAAAGGTGTCACTTTATGAGCCAAATAGGGTTTTATGAGAATCTTCAGCTTCCGTCTTGGATGTGTGGAAATCAGTATTCAGTAGGCTTGGTAACTTCTTTCAGTCAAAATTTCCTAATTAAAATATAGCCTCAGATTTGTTGAACTGTACCCTGGACAACATATTTGACAAATTTGTATCTATTAAATTCTGATGCTTCTCTGTTTTTAGGATTTGTGGATATAGAAACACCAACATTGTTTAAAAGGACTCCTGGGGTATGTATATCCCTTAAATCAGCCTACAGATAATGTTGTATTAGTTATGAAATTGGACCACTTTGTTTTTATATTCACGTGGCTATATTTTTTGTGTATATTTTACTGTTTCACAATGGTCACATTAACTAGGTTTTGTTAAGAGTCGAGAAAATTATATGGGTCAGAATTTTGAGTCAGAACATTTTTATTCTACATGAGTTTTCTTTCCCTTGAGGTTTATAAATGCAAATCAATAATGAATTGTTTACTTAAATATAAACCCCTTGTGGGGCACCTGGCTGGCTCAGTCAGGAGAGCATGTGACTCTTGATCTCAGGCTTGTGAGTTCGAGCCCCACGTGGAATATAGAGGTTACTTAAATAAATAAAAAAACTTAAAATAAACTCCTTGTTCATTAAGAATTGACATTTCTGGGGCGCCTGGGTGGCACAGCAGTTAAGCGTCTGCCTTCGGCTAGGGCGTGATCCCAGTGTTGTGGGATCGAGCCCCGCATTGGGCTCCTCCACTATGAGCCTGCTTCTTCCTCTCCCACTCCCCCTGCTTGTGTTCCCTCTCTCGCTGGCTGTCTCTATCTCTGTCAAATAAATAAATAAAATCTTTATAAAAAAAAAAAGAATTGACATTTCTAAACATTGTTATTTAATCTATACAGTCCATGGACTTATAAAACCATAGTTTAAAAAAGGAGTTAGCAATTATTGGATAGGAATTGCACAAAATTTTATCAGCTCGTAACAGAATTGGGAATTCATTTCAACAACCATGCATTTACTACCTCCCACGTACACACATTGTTAAAAGCCTACTATGTGCAAGGCTTTTGGGGGACTAAAAGATGAGCAAGAGATGATCGCTGTCATTTGCTCTTTAGTTAACTTTGTTGATGTGCCAAAGTATCAACTTCCACCAGATCTTAGGTTCAGGTTTTTTTAACAGTAATATTTCTGCTCTCCTTCTCTCTTTAAAGGGTGCAAAAGAGTTTGTAATACCATCCAGGGAACCTGGAAAGTTTTATTGCCTCCCTCAGAGTCCTCAACAGTTTAAACAGCTTCTGATGGTTGGTGGTTTAGACAGGTGAGCCTTCTGTATGCTACTAGTAAGTTGTCAGAAAAAGAAAGGGGAGGAAGGTGGGGAGAAAAAGGGGAAACACAGAATTATCTGATTTCTTAAAAGAAGTTAGAAAATGCATGAGCATTTGGAAAATACTTGTAAAGTACCCTAAACATTTGTAGTCATTATTTAGTAAAGATGTATTGGGTGGCCGCCATGTGCAAAGCTCTATGCTAGTAGATGTGTAGGGAATTAAAAACAAAAAAGGAAAGGTTTTAGGGGCACCTGGGTGGCTCAGTCGGCTAAGTGTCCAACTCTTGATCTCACTTCAGGTCTTGATCTCAGGGTCGTGAGTTCAAGCCCTGAGTTGGGCTCCATGGTGGACGTGGAGCCTACCAGAAAGAAAGGAAGGAAGAAAGAAAGGAAAGGAAGAAAGGGAGGGGAGGGGAGGACAAAAAGGAAAGGTTTTGCTCTCCAATAATTAATGAATGTAGTAAGAATAGGGTAATAAATAAACCAGCTGCCAACTGTGATAGAACCCAAAAATAAGTTTGTTGAGGGTTACAAACTAGATATTGTTTGGGGAAATATCATTTAAAAAACTTTGTGAGCAAGGCCTTCTGGGACAGTGCTGCATCTCAGCATTTGAAGATGAGAATGGGAGTGGCATAGCACAAGAAAGCTCAAGTGTATTTATGGAGCAATAAGTACTTCGATTTGGCCAGAGCAAAAGAGTATATATTAAGAAGCATAAACCACCTTGCATGCCAGTCTAATATATGAATATTGAAAGGTGCCATTGTATATTTTTAAATCAATGTATAGAATAGTTTCTTATGGGTCTACTGTATATCTGGTTAGATTAGAGCATCGTAAAGAATTTTAAAATTTCTTATGTCCTTTAGGTACCATTATTAATTTATTTAATTTATAGACTGCACTGCCATGAACTTTTGGGGAAAAGTATGTGTATCTTCCTAGAATCACGACTCAATTCATGCTACTTTTCAATTGTAGATATTTTCAGGTTGCCCGATGTTATCGAGATGAAGGTTCAAGACCAGACCGACAGCCTGAGTTTACTCAGGTACTAAGTTATATTCACTTTTGTCTCTCACTCAGCCTTGCTCCAGCCAAGTAATTCAAGACTGGGCAGTAATTTTATATATTGGCAGACTTTGTTTTATTGTATTTCACTTTATTGGGCTTCACAGACATCGCATTGTTTACTAATTGAAGATTTGTGACAACCCTGTGTAGAACAGGTCTGTCAGCACCATTTTTCCAACAGCATTTGTTCACTTTGTGTCTCTGTGTCACGTTTTGGTAATTCTTGCAATATTTGAAACTTTTTCATTATATTTGTTTTGGTGATCTGTGTTCAGTGATTGTGACTCACTGAAAACGCAGATGATGGTTAGCATTTTCTAGCAATAAAGTATTTTTTAATTAAGGTACATACTTTTTTTTGACATAATGTTATTGCACGCTTAGTAGAGTACAGTATAGTATAAACGTACCCTTTATAGGCACTGCGAAACCAAGAAATTAATTTGACTCACTTTATTGTGATTATGCTTTATTGCAGCAGTCTGGAACCGAACCCACAAGAGCTCTAGTGTATGCCAGTGCTTTACTTCTCATTACATTTTATCCATCAGATATTTAATTAAACTAACCTGCAGTTGAGACACTATTTAATTTTTGATCCATTTCATGTGTCCTTATAACGCGTATGGTCATCAACTAAGAAATGCCAAAGATTCCTGCAGTGTTGTAATGGCCGTTGCTAGGATAAAGTTCTTTAAAACAAATCTCTGGTACATTATGAACCAAGAATTCTGTACGTTGGTACTTAATCTGCTTAATCTTTAGACTCATCAAAGGTATCATGATTTGGTTTTTATATGATAGCATATTAATCAGTGTGGTGAAGTGCAGAAATCATAAGCTTTGGAGTTGGACAGACCTGGGATCAAGTGTAGCCTCACTACTTATTAACTGCATGTACACCAGCAGGTTACAAAGCCTCTCTGAGCCTTAAGCCGTGAGGAGAGTGATGGGAACTAAACAAGTTGATATATGTAAAGCATTAGAACAATGCCTGACATAAAACAGAAATACAATAATATTTATCCTCCCAACTCCCACCCATGTTTTAAGTATGTGCGGAAGGCTATGGTAGCTTGAAACCAGAGGAATGTATAAATACGTACATATTAATACTGTGGCCGTTCAAGTTAGTTTCCATATGTTATTTTGGTTTCAGATTGACATAGAGATGTCTTTTGTAGACCAGACCGGAATCCAGAGACTAATTGAGGGCCTGCTCCAGTATTCCTGGCCCAATGACAAAGATCCTCTGGTGGTTCCTTTTCCTTCTCTGACTTTTGCCGAGGCATTGGCCAGCTACGGAACTGATAAACCTGACACTCGCTTTGGCATGAAGGTACTTTTCTTCACTTTTCTAGGACTCTGTCCCACCATAGTCCTGCAGTCTTCTAAACCACTTTGAAATTTACAACCAGTTACACACATTGTTATATCATATTTTTTGTTGTTACCTTAGCTTGTTACCAAGCTATAGCAAGAGAGAATAAAAGCGTGTTAGTACTACAGTACTTTTATCCTGTATATGTGCTCCAAAACCGTTTCCAAGAGTAAGGTTCTTGCCATAAAGTTTTTATTACTGACAGCTTATTAATTATATGGACATGAATGGTCACTTGAAAGAAAAAAAAAAGCCCTATTCTTTCCTCTTCAATTTTTCTTAAGCTAAAATGGCACTTGGAAGGCAAATGATTAAGTTATTCTTTTTCCCTAGCCTAGAAAAAGCTCAAACATATGGAAATGTGTATTCAAAATATTAAGATTTACACATATTTTAATGAGGGGTAAGAGTAGAATTTGATTAGAGCAGTTTCCATTAGCAAGCCTCTCATTATTTGCTCTTAGAGAGCAACGGCCCTTCATGTCTACAATGCTGGTGGCATTTCTCTATGTCAGTTCTCAGTGCAAATTGCTCAGAAATCGAAGTTCCACTAAGTCTATGAATAGGCAGTGCTCGATTCCTGGGATGAAAAAAATATACAAAATGTCTTAACTGCTTACTTACAGCTGCCAACTTAACCACTCTTTATTTCTTCTTTTGTAATATGGAATAGTGGTGCGTAGGTCAGACTTCTTAGGTTAAGTTCCAGCTCTGTGTCGTCTTGGCCGATTAATTTTCTTCTCGGTGCTTGATTCCTTCCTGTACTACATGGGGATAATGAGAGTGCGTATCTCATACTCTTGTTGTAGTGATTAAATGAATTAATAACAATGAATAATACATTAGTACATTAACTCCTGCCATAGTGCCCAATGCATGGTAAAAACTATGATTGCACTCTATAATTTTTAACTTAATAAGACCTACTTGCTTCTTTAGAATCATGTTTGTAAAATTTTTTGAGATAAAAATTACTTCACATTTAGTTACCTTTTTTTATTACCCATTCTATAGATTATAGATATTAGTGATGTGTTCAGAAACACAGAGGTTGGATTTCTTCAAGATGCACTTAGTAAACCCCAAGGAACCATCAAAGCCATATGTATCTCTGAAGGAACAGTAAGTGACTCACAGTTCTTTTTCTCTAGAGTGTATATTTGGGAAGTAAATGTTCAACATTGGCACATTCAAACTTCAAGAAGAACAATTCTTTTTTTAAGAATATATATTTTCAGGGGTGCCTGGGTGGCTCAGTCAGTTAAGTGTCCGACTCTTGATTTCAGCTCAGGTCATGATCTCAGCGTCCTGAGATTGAGCCCCACGTTGGGCTCTGCACTGGGCGTGGAGCCTGCTTGAGAGTCTCTCTCTGTCTCTCCCTCTACCCTCCCTCCCTTCCCAAAGAAAGAAAGGGAATCCATATTTTTATATAAAGTCTAACAGTATCCCTGAAAGTATAAGTAGAGAATAAAACCTTGTGAGTGTGAGTTTACACTCAGGATCTCGAGTTTTTGTCTTTCTTTTAAACAATGCTGTAAAGTACTCCTCATTTGGGATCATTCCCACCAGTGATGAGCATGATATAGTGTTCATATGTCCTCCAGCCTCAGTTTATCCAAAGGCTCCCAGCCCGTCAGCTCCAGCATCACCGTTTCATGTTGGTTCTGGGTCTTTGGAGGGCCCTGGTCTCAGTTGCATTCAATTGCATTAATAACAGCAGGAGGGCAAGGAGGTAGAGCTGTGAGAAAAGCAAAAGGGGGGGGGGTGAGGGTAGGAGAAAAAATGGCTGGGCTAGGCCAACCCTGACTCTGAGGTGAGGAGACATGTCTGTTTTCTGTAGTTAGCACACCTGCTTTGAGCAGAATTTGAGAAGAGGGGTTCCAGAAGTACTTTGAATGAAATTACTATTTTGAAAGACGACTCATTTGTGTACTTGAGCATATTAGTGTATTCAAAATGGGAGTAAGAATTCAGTCTCATTATTTCTTATTCACTTTGTGTGTTTAGTGGAAAGTAATCTGTGTCCATACTGTAGTCCAGACATATGCGTTCAGGTAAGCTCAGTGTCACCTATACTGCTTGGTATTATTGTTTGACTCAATTTGAGTGTGTCCAGTCTTCCCCAAGCAGATAATAAGAAGTGCAGGATTGTGAACCACGTCTCCACCTTTTTGTATCTCCATACCTCGTCTACTGCCCCAAGAATATTAGTTACAGTGATAGTCCTAGCATCTCACTTACAAAGGCAGTGAGATAATTTAGAAAGAGTAAGATACAAAGAATTTTAAGCAACCTGAAATAAGCAAATTCTAAGTTCTCTTTCTGATCCGAAAGTTACTTTTCTTACACGATTCAGTTGTAAATGTTTGAACATGTACCCCACATGGTCCATATGCAGGCTCTTCTGTGGAATATGTGCACAGCCTTTTCCAGGGAGACCTGGGTACCGGGGGCAGCGGGGGAAGGGTGGTAATAAGCCCTGTAACAAACTCTGAAATGTTGTCATTTGGAAGCAGAAATTAAAGTTGATATTGAATCCTATTGTGATGGAAGGACACAAAATGTATTTGTATCCCATGTGATATCATAGACATGTTTATGAGGCTGTCCTATTGGTGAGTTTACTTTTCTTTTCAGAAGTACTTAAAAAGGAAGGACCTTGAATCCATCAGAAAATTTGCAGCTGACCATTTTAATCAGGTAAGGAGTTAATAACAATCGTTTTTTTCCCTTTTAAGGATTCCATATTTTTAGTAAGTGTTCGAGCTCTTTATACAATCACTAGTTTTGAGGTCTTGTTATTTCAAACCATTCTTCTACTTTTCTTCTTTTCAAAATTCATCTAATCCCAGGGCATAACTCTAAGACTTCGACTTGGACAGTTGAATTCACCATTAATCAGAATGTGAAAGTTCAACCATAGTTTCTAAAATAAATGTGGAGGGGCGCCTGGGTGGCTCAGTTGTTGAGCGTCAGCCTTCGGCTCAGGGCGTGATCCCAGCGTTCTGGGATCGAGCCCCACATCAGGCTCCTCCACTGGGAGCCTGCTTCTTCCTCTCCCACTCCCCCTGCTTGTGTTCCCTCTCTCGCTGGCTGTCTCTCTCTCCATCAAATAAATAAATAAAATCTTTTAAAAAAAATAAAATAAATAAAAATAAAATAAAATAATGTGGAGGGGCACCTGGGTTGCTCAGTCAGTTAAGTGGTTAAGTATCCACCTTCGGCTGAGATCATGGTCTCATGGTCAGGCTCCCTGCTCAGCGGGGAGTCTGCTTCTCCCTCTGCTCCTCCCCCTACTTGTGCTGTCTCTCACTCTCTTGCTCTCTCGCTCTCTCTCCAATAAATAAGTAAAAATCTTTTAAAAATAAATAAAATGTGGAATTTTAATCCAGTTAGGATTAGATTAGAGACCCAAGTGTCCAAGGTTTGAAAGAAAGCCTGTATTCATTGTTCTTCCCATACCCTTTTTAAAATTCTGAATCCACCTTTGACAGACACATTTTGTGTTGTTGGCTTGGTGAATGGAGGAACTGAACTACAGAGGAGCAGGAGTGGGGAATGGGCCTTCTTACCTTGTCACTGGACCTGGAAATTGCCTCAGCCTTCTCGGAATCAGTAACCTTAAAAATAATCGTGCCCTTTGAGTCATTAATTTTTCGTGACATACTTTGTAGAAAACATTCTAAATGTGAGGAGAGTATGCTCATTACAGTGTCCTTTACAATAGGAGTAAGATGAAATTATATGGAATGATTAAATAAGGTATAATCAAAGGAATTAATATTAAAGTTCCTTTTTAAAACTTTGTCTCCAAAGAGTTTGTAGTATGGGGTACACGTTCATGTTGTAATGATTCATAAGAAAAGGAACGTACAGAATTCTAGAAACACTGATCATTACCATGTAAAAACACAGTATTTGTGTACTGAAAATGGACCACCCTCCTCTACCACCACCACAAGCCACACCTCAGACCTCAGGCTTAAAAGGATTTTTCACAAGAAAGAAAGATTAGGATAATGGTTTCCAAAATGGGCCAAGGCAAAATGAGAGAGAAGTCAGAGCAATATAAAAAGCTTTTATAGGGGCGCCTGGGTGGCGCAGGCGTTAAGCGTCTGCCTTCGGCTCAGGGCGTGATCCCAGCATTCTGGGATGGAGCCCCACATCAGGCTCTTCTGCTAGGAGCCTGCTTCTTCCTCTCCCACTCCCCCTGCTTGTGTTCCCTCTCTCACTGGCTGTCTCTCTCTGTCAAATAAATAAATAAAATCTTTAAAAAAAAAAAAAAAGCTTTTATAAAGTTAAATGAATTTAAAGAATTATCCTTTACTTCTTGTTCTTTGTTGTAAAAATGTATGTTTGATGAAATGATGGTAGTAGCGGATGATGTTTTAGGTTTTATGCCTTTGATAAATTCAAAACTGGCAACTCTAGATCTCCCAATTTTGTTTCTTTGCTTTTATCTTGCTAGTGTTTGAAGTCTGCATCTAGGAACGACAGGACCAGGAAATAAGCCTGAAGTTTAAGTTCAGTAGCCTTTAGTTGATGGAACCCTTACTACATGTCCTTCTTTTCCTTTTCTCTTTTCTTCTTTTCTTTTTTTACCCTTTCTCATTAACTGGATTTTTTTATAGAAGAAATGGACACTACTTCTGTTTTTTCAATTTATTAATATATTTTAACTTGGCTTACTTTTTTTAAGTATGTGTATGAATTTTTAGCAATATGCTACATGCACAGGATTAAAAATACAAATAGTAAAGGATTAATGATGAGATGCAGCAAGCGCTCTAGCTCACATCACTCCAGTCCCACACCCGCCAGAATGTCCCCATTTTGAGAAATACATCCACGTACTGGTGTTTTTGTTTGTTTGTGTTTGTTTTTACTTACCCATTTTAAACTTTATCTCTGAACTTCCTGCAGGAGAGACAAAGCTCCCACACACAGGCCTTACCCAGTTACTCTGTACGTCCTGCACAGCTGTCTTTCTGGACCTTTTCTTCATTCCTCTTCTGAGTTGAAGCTGCTCTTCCTGGATTCCAGATCTTCCTCTTTCTTATTTGTGCTGCAGTATATCCTCAAGTAACTGCCTAAGAAAGTGCACAAGAGGGGTGCCTGGGAGGCTCAGTCGTTAAGCGTCTGCCTTCGGCTCAGGGCGTGATCCTGGCATTCTGGGATCGAGCCCCGCATCAGGCTCTTCCGCTGGGAGCCTGCTTCTTCCTCTCCCACTCCCCCTGCTTGTGTTCCCTCTCTCGCTGCCTGTCTCTTTCTCTGTCAAATAAATAAATCAAATCTTTAAAAAAAAAGAAAGTGCACAAGAGATACACTTGCCTCATCTAAAAATGTCTTTATGTTCAAAACCTCACACTTGATTGCTAATTTGGCTTAGTATAAAATTCGGAATTGGCAGTCATATCCCTTTAGAACAGTGCGGTCTGCAGTGACTAGGGGGCTCAGTTGGTTGAGCCTCTAACTCTTGGTTTCAGCTCAGGTCATGATCTCATGGGTCCTGGGATTGAGACCCGAATCAGACTCTGCACTTCGTGGGGAGTTGGCTTGAATATTCTCTCCCCCTGCTCTCCCCACTTACCCTCTCTTGCAAGCTCTCTTTCTGTCTTTCTAAAATAAATTTTTAAAAAGGAAAAAAGCGCTGTGGTGGTGGAAGTGTTTTGCATCTGCATAGTCCAGTATAGGAGCCACTAGCCAGTGTAGCCATCGGATGCTTGAAATGCGGCTAGTATACCTGAGGAACTGAATTTTTAATTTTATTTCATTTCAGTTAATTTAAATAGGTATGTGTGAGTGGTGGCTACTGTATTAGCACAGCCTTGGCTTGTGGAAGGCATTGCTTTTTTCTGTCATACCTGCTGTTACTGATGAGAAGTCTGATGCTGATAAGAATTTATTCCTTTACAGCAAACCTAATTGTTTTCCAGACATTCAGCCTCCTGATTCTTGATCCAAAATTTCAGTTTGTGTACATTTGGTTCATTTTGCATTCAGGGCCCTTTCAATATGATGGCTCATGTCTTTCATCTGCAGAAAGTTCTATCACCAATTGCTTTGACCTCATCATTCTCTCTAGTCTCTTTTTTTGGACTTTCTTTTAGTCATATTTGGACCTCCTTTTGTAACTTGTGTATGTCTCTCTCTTTTTTTTTCCCCATGTCCTTTCCCACCGTTTTCTTTGTCCTTTTTATTCTTTCTGAGAGATTTCTTCAACTCTTTTGTTGAATTCTTTTTAGCAATCATGTTTATGTCCCAGTAGCTGTTTCTTGTTTTTTTCCATCATATTTTATTCTGGTTTTATTGATAAAATATATTTTTGAGTGCTTTGAGGATTCAGTCCTCCTTTGGTCCCTAAACTACCTCTTTCCTCTAGGGTCCTTTTTTTTTTTTAAAATACTGCATAATTTCTTTGAGTATGGTGACTGTTGATTGTATATATTTAGAATGAGGCATTTTTTAAGTTTTTATTTAAATTCCAGTTAGTTAACATACAGTGTAATATTATTTTCAGTGAGTCAGCACTTCCTTACAATACCCGGTGCTCTTCACAAGTGCACTCCTTAATCCCCATCACCTGCTTCACCCGTCTTCTGCCCGCATCCCAGAATGAGGCATTTAAAAAAGCAAACAAAGAAAGGAGAATCAAATACGGGGCAGTCAAAATAGTCAAAATAAAACAAATACTCCTCACACTCAAAAAAAAATAAATAAATAAAAAGCTGATTGGGGGTGGAGCATGTGACTCTTAGTCTCTCTTAATCTTGGGGTCCTGAGTTCAAGCCCCACATTGGGTGTAGAGTTTACGTAAAGAAAAAAAATTTTTTTAAGCTGGTTGGGAACACGGGGTCCTTGGAGGAGCTTTGTGAACGAGTAGGTTCAGTTTAGGGGGAGCAGCAGAGCCATTGGCCATTACCCTAAGAAACCAAGGCTTCTGCAGGGTAAAATCAGTTCCTTTTGTGCTGAGACTGCTCCGTTTTTCTCCAGGCCAGAGCTTCCTACATCTTTCTGCTATAATCGTTCCTATTCCATTCACTTGCTGCCTGCCACAAATTTGCAGAAACCTCTTTGCCGGTGTCTCCCCACCTTTTATTCCCTTTAGTTTCTGATTATGGTGAGATTACTTTTGTAATTCCTCTAGTATCATTTTGAAGGGGTCGAGGGAGGGAATGAAGATTATCTCGTGTTCTGTTGGGAACAAGAAATCTTTCTATGACGAGAAAAATAAATCACCCCCACTTTTTAAAAAAATGTGAATGAGTCTTTTTCCTTATCACAGGAAGTCTTACCTGTATTCCCGAAAGCCAGTAGAAATTGGAATTCTCCAGTTGCTCAGTCCATACTGGAGGAGCAAGGATCGGAACTAATCAGACTCATGGAAATCCGAGAGGATGATGTGGTCCTGCTGACTGCTGGGGAGCACAAGAAAGCAGTAAGAGAAACTACTGTGAACGTCTGTGCTGTTGATGCTGCATGATGCCTCTCTTTTCCTGCGTATATATTACATATTTAAAATTGACTGTTAATTCCATAAAATGGGGCTGCTCTACATGAGTTTTTTCTATTAATAAATACCTTTCAGCACTTACAAATACTGCACTGTGTCAAAACTAGAGTTTTCTTCATCAGCTCCCAACCTCCATCAGTATTGCTCACGCGGTCATAATTGTGACGATTGGCATGGTTCACACAGATTAGATCTGGCTCCAATTAGGAAAGCCACTCAGGTAGACTATTGGTATTCCTTGTAGGGCCATGAAAAAATATTTTCATTTTCAAGGTTTTGCAGATTAGGAAAATTTGGTAATCCCAAACTTTTGTAGATAATGCATTCCTAAAACTGTGGAGGGAGAGATCAGACTGCTGGAAGGCTACTGGGCTGGCAGACATTTCTGGCCCTACATGGTCAAGGCAGGACCCTTCCTCTCAGGAGCAGCAGCTGGGAGGGGAAGAGTGCCGCCATGCCCTGGCTAACTCCCCACTCTTCAGGAGATCTGTGGAGTGGTTTTAGCCATAGAGATCATTGTAAAATGTACAGAAGTATGGAATATGTGTCAAACATGAATATTGAAAATGTTGGAAAGGTCAAATTCATTCTTGCACTAAAGTGTTATATGATTTCTTTGTAGCAGTGGTGTCTGATTAGTACTTTATCAAATCTATTCTTCTAATCTGTATTTGTGCTGTACATATCATTGTTTCTTCCAAAGGAAAAGCCTCAGAGGTCTGTTTCAGTGCTAAATGTAACCCACTCTCCAGCGCTTGGCTGGCTCATTTGAAAGGGCATGCGACTCTTGAGCCTGGGGTCATGAGTTCGAGCCCTATGTCGGGTATAGAGATTACTTTGAATAAGTAAATAAATAAAATTTTATAAGATTTCTTTTGAATAAGTACATAAGTGTAACCCACTGTCTTTCCCTTCCCCTGCAATAGTGCAGTAAAGAAAGCTATTTAATTACAAATTTGTTTGGATACCATAGTCATGTTTTTAATGAATTCACTTGTCAACATTATTTTTTAATACCAGCCATGAACAGTCCTGATAAACTTGCTGGGGAATGCACCAGTTAATTACAAATTTTACTGTCAATGAGTTTCTTACAAAAGAACTTGGGATTTTGCATTATATAAATATACTGCTGCAAACTCGTTTGGTCATTCTGCTTTCCCCCTGGTCTGAGGTGAAACTGCTGGCATTCTTCTCTCAGGAAGGTACCGTTGGAATTCCTACTGGGACTCCTTGAAAGAACTAGAAACCAGATTTACGAGGAATAGCGTTAGCATTCTGAATATGTCACAGTGCAAGTACCCTGGGTGCATATTTAATATAAGCTACAGTGGGCCGTAAAGTGACACCCTGTGCGTGTCTTCCAGGCATGGTTTCCTTTCTCAGGGAAGCCCTGTATTTCACAGTTAGCACTTAGTGAACACTTCTGTTTGTTCAGCAGTGTTCTGTGTACTTGGTGTACATTAACTCATTTAATCCTCATGCCAACCTTATCAGAGAGAAGGACTGATACAGTTACCATTCTAAGATCAGAAAACTGAGGCATGGGGGCACCTGGGTGGCTCAGTCAGTTAAGCGTCTGCCTTCGGCTCAGGTCATGTTCTCGGGGTCCTGGAATCAAGCCCCATGTTGGACACCCTGCTCAGCGGGGAGTCTGCTTCTCCCTCTCCCTTTGCCCCTCTTCCCCCTCTCCCAGCTTGTGCTCTCTGCTCTCTCTCATGTTCTCTGTCTCTCTCAAATAAATAAATATTTTTTAAAAAAAGAAAGAAGAAAACACAGAGGTTAGAAATTTGCTCACACGCAGCTAGGCAGTGGTGGAGCCAGGTTTCTAACTATGATGAAGTCTAGTTTCAAAAGCCACACTCTTAAATGGACCTCTTCCCCATACTGCCCCTCTAATAATAGACATTTACTGGCCAACAGCTGTGTGCCAGGCATTCCTCAGAACCTCACCACACCCCACACAATAATCTGTGATTATTATTCAGGAAAATAATCACAGAGTAGCCGCCATGGATATTGCACCTCTCATGCCGTGTCTCACTTGATCTCCACAACAGCCTTTGGAGTAGATGGATTTATCTCCATTGTCCTCTGGAAAAAGGTGCGGACAAGTGAGTCAGTAGCCAAACTGAGATACCCCCAGGTTAGTCATGCTCGAGTGCCCGTGCCCTCAGTCACTGTGTTATCAAATCCTCACCCAATCTGCCGAGTGGGACGGGCCTTCTCAACCGTGTTTCAATCCGATCATCCTCAGCTCTTTGTCTCCTGAGAGGCTCAGGGTGTCTCATCTATTAATTGTCTAATCCCTTCTGAGAGGATGGCCTGGCTGTAGAGTCCAGCTTGTATCATTTGCTGCCTACTCTGTCACAGCGGCTAAGTCAATGTTTCTATCTTCTGTTTGCAGTGCTCTGTGCTGGGAAAATTACGACTGGAATGTGCTGACCTTCTAGAAGCGAGAGGATTGGTGCTGCGTGACCCAGCTCTGTTCTCTTTCCTTTGGGTTGTGGATTTCCCACTCTTCCTTCCCAAGGAGGAAAATCCCGGAGAGCTGGAGTCAGCCCACCACCCATTCACTGCTCCCCACCCCAGTGACATCCAGCTTCTATACACCGAACCTGAGAAGGTACCATATCTGTATTTCCAGATAAAAAGGAAATGTGGAAACAAAGGCAAAGACGTTCAGATTTCACAGTCTGACCCAGTCCTGGTAACCTCAGAAGAGATGGTCGGGTTTGAGCCCGTAGTGAATACACTGTCTCTCAGTAGCTGCACTGTCTTCAACCCGTAGAACAGAAAACTAGAAATTTTCTCTTAACGTAAAGGCTCTGTGAATCTTCTAGGTCCGCAGCCTACACTATGACTTGGTTTTAAATGGCAGTGAGATAGGAGGTGGTTCCATCCGAATTCATGATGCAGAGCTCCAGCGTTACATTCTGGCAACGTTGCTGAAGGTAACATCATCTTCTAACCTGTTTTGTTTTGTTTTTTAACCAGAATATTTGTTGTTTTAGCCAGCATTGATGGTATAGTGATGAGCATCGCTGCCTTCCAGAATGTTTGTGGGGTTTTTTTTAATTGGTATAAATGAAAGATTCACTAGATACAGAATAGTATTGGCTTGTCTCTCTACCTGTAGTGTAAGACTTAGAAAAGTAAATGATCATAATAGCTGTTTATTAGTACTGACCATCTGTGCCAGGCACTAAGGGCCATATATGCCCAGACATTTAATCCTCACAGTTACTTTTTGAGATAAATACCCCTGTTCTGTCCATTTTAAAGATGAATGACTGAGACAGATTAATTAATCTGCCCAGAGTCACACAGTACAGAAGTAAACTGAGCCACTATTCGAATCCAGGCAGGGTGGCTCTTGAGCCTAAGCCCCTAACCTCCGAACCACGACACGGCACAAAAAATGGTGCGGTCAGAAATGCATGGAAATGTTGATAATGTAGTGAAAGAGCCAGGCTTGAAAGAATTTTGTATCATTTAATATGGGCAGGGAGGTATTTTAATGATAGAGAGTGGGAAAATCAGGATTTTAAAAAGAAGAGTCCCCACAGATGCAGGCCTAAGGACCTGGCAGTTTCTTGATGATTCCGTTGAAGGCCAGGGTAGATTTCAAGAAAGAAAATGTCCAAGAGAGTCTGATCCTGAGAGATCATTTAGTGGGATTAACTAACAGGTGTGAGGTAGGATGGAAGAACTTAATTTGAGAGCAGAATTGGAGAACTCAAAACCCAGATTTTAGCTTTGAGGACATTGCGACCTCCCCGCATGTTTCTCCTCCCAACTCAATGCATCCAGTCATCAGTTTCCCAGCAGAGTTCCTTCCTGTCTTTCGTTGTTAAGCTTCTCAAATGAGTAAGTGAGAATCCAGTGCTTCTGCTGCTGCCACCGGTGGTTCTCAGCCCCGCTCCACATTGGAACAGAATCAAGGGGAAAAGTATTAAAAACAAAAAACCACCCCACTACTCCACACCAGATCAATTAAATAAAAGGCTCTAAGTGTGAGGCTTTAACATTCCTTCCTTAAAAGCTCCCCACTTGTTTCAGATCTGTAGCCTGTGAGAGAACCATTGTCAGATACACTTCCAACATTTCTACGCACAGTGCCCCACATAAGTTAACTTGCAAGGCCAGCAAATCCAGTGTCCTGTTCTTGGCCCCCGAGCTGTCCTACCTACCAACAGTTGACACTGTTCCTTTTTTTTTTTTTTTTTTTTTTAAGATTCTATTTATTTGAGAGAGCGCACAAGTGGGGGAGAGGGAGAAGCAGGCTCGCCACCCAGCAAGGAGCCCGATGTGGGACTCGATCCCAGAACACTGGGATCATGACCCGAGCCAAAGGCAGATGCTTAACTGACTGAGCCACCCAAGTGTCCCATGACACTGTTCCTTTCTTAATAATGTTCTCTTCCCTTGGCCCTGTGATAGGACAGTTCCCTGCTTTCATCCTACCCTTCTGAGCCCGCCCCCTCTGTGTCCTTGATTGGCATTACTCTGTTCACATTATCAGTATAATATTGGCTGCATTTCCTGAGTACCAGGCATTTCTCTGCATGTTTTAATATCTGTGACTTGTCCTATTCTCTTGCTAAACTGTAAGCCTCTTAAGGTATTTTTTTAACTCAACTGTTTTTTCCCTTTAGCACCTAAGCTTACTGTGGACCCTCAGTGTGTATTCAAATTGAATTCTGTTTTGAATTTCAGGAAGATGTGAAATTGCTCTCCCATCTGCTCCAGGCTTTAGATTTTGGGGCGCCCCCTCATGGAGGAATTGCCTTAGGTAAACAGCTATTCTTTGACAAGCTAAATTTCATTCCATAACCGTATGTCTCAAATTTGGGCTCAGTTTCCAGGCAGGGGCAGAGGAAGAGAGGAGGGGGTAAAAAGGACAGGGTGTGAGCCCAAGAATTCTATAAGAATTTAAGTATTTTCATTTCATTGATATATGTTTAAAATGTACTTTACCAGTTAAGGGTAAAACAGCTGATAATTTGCACTTGGAAGATTCTTAATAGAATAAAACTTCAGTGTTAAGTCAGTATTGCTGAAATCCCTGGAGGCTCACAGACATATTCATAGGCATCTGGAAGGCACTGTTCCATAGTATTCAGTTTGTGTGAGAGTAGGAATATGCCAGTGCCCTTCCGCCATGGTTGCTCACCTTGCTTGTCTTATCAAGCAAGGAGGAGTGTGAGAAATTCTCGGAAGCTCACCTAGATTGTAAGCCCTCGACAGCAAGGACTTCCATCTGTGTACTTAGAGTGCCCTGCACAGCATCTGATTTTTGTCAACCTTTAGAAAACCCTTGCTAAGGACTCATTAATTGCTGTGACTTAATTTGAACATGTGAATATTAATCCTCAGCATTTTTCTAGAATAAGACTGAAAAGAACCTTCCAACAAACAGAAGTTCCCTAAAAAAGGCAGGGAACTCTGCTTGGCTGCAACTAGTTAAAGATTCTTATTTAAAAGTTCTCTACAACCTTTGGAAAAACTCAGTCACTCCCAACCTTAGATTACATTCTCATCTGTTACCTTTGTGTTTTACTTCCAGGGTTAGACAGACTGATATGCCTTGTCACTGGAGCACCAAGCATCAGAGATGTCATAGCCTTCCCTAAATCTTTCAGGGGGCACGACCTCATGAGCAATGCCCCAGATTCGCTCCCTCCTGAGGAACTGAAGCCCTATCACATCCAGGTCTCCTGGCCAGCAGACTCAGAAGCAGAAAAGAGCTCGTTGAATCAGCCGTACTGTCCAGAAAGTTGAGCTTCTGAGTTTTGTCTGCTTTGCTTCCCCAAGGCTGAAATCAGATGCGGAGTTCTGCCACAGGTCTGATAAGCACGTCTGTAGGTGGAAGGAATCCACACAACATTCTTCACCACAACAAAGAAACAGAAGGTATCCAATTTTGACTTGATAACATGCATTACTAGGATTTTTTGTTTGGGACATTTTTGCAGTTTCTGTTACCCGGAGAGGTGTGAAAATGGCCCTTTGTCTGAGTAATATAATAGCTTAGTGTTTTCTCATCGTGTTTTTCATAGCTGGATAGTTAAGACAGAGGTAATTCGACCATGTGGGGAAATGCTTGCCCCTTTAGACTAGTCAGTTGATGGGGCAGTCAGTTCAACCAGCCTCATCAAGAGAGTCCTGTAAATTAAGCTAGATAGTGACATCTCAACTATCAGCGTAATATAGTGAGAAGCATCATGATATAATGCAAAAAAAATAAAAAGTCACCAAAAGGAAAGTCACAAAATCTTAGTTTTTCACCTCGAGCAAGTTACATAAGCCTCCTTTCCTGCTTCTTTGAAATGGGAACACTGCTTGTCCTGGCTACCTCACAGGGCTCCTCTTCCAGAACCAGAAGAAATGATGTGTGTGGAAGGAATTATGAGTGAAAATGCTTTGAAAACCTATAAAGCATTACACAAGTGTAAGATAATGGTATTATTTATCTGTAAACAGATACAGGTATACCTATGTATCTTATAGTCTAAATAAAACTGATATCTATAGTATAAGAAAAACAGTAATTTTATTTACCAGTATTCTCTGTATGATTGTATTTTTTAAAATAATTATTGGGGTGCCTGGCTGGCTCAGTGGGTAGAGCATGCAACTCTTGATCTTGGGGTTGTAAGTTTGAGCCCCACATTGGGTATAGAGATTACTTAAAAATAAAATGTTTAAAGAAATAATAAAATTATTATATTAACCTCTGAATAACACTTCTCCTCAGTTGTAAGTAATTGAAAATATTGATCTCGGGCCAACCTCAAATATATATAGAAAAGTGAATACTCAAACTATTGTAGTTCTCTTATACATTCTGTGGCATAAAACAAAGCTTATAATTAGTTAATAATTATGAAATGGGAACAAGGCCTTGATTAATGAAAGTGTTCTTTTCTACTTTATCTTCACTTTTGCCTTGACATTCTTTTGATGTGTAATTTATAAGTACCAAGTATCAGTCTTCAATCCCTGCCTGTTTTTCTTAGTGCTCTAAGCAGCGCAATCCTATATTTGTTTTTTGTTTGAAAATAAAATCAGCTTCCCTTCCAGTTCTCATCTATGAAACTCAGTAGACCAAGGGTGAATGTTCTTCACTGCTGCAGAAAAATGTTTCGCCGTTAGGGGGAGCTTTCCTCTAAAGTATGTCCTCGAACTCAGTCTCCCCATCTGTGGGTGTACCCTGGAGCAAGAAAATTCTTGCTGGCAGGACTCTCCTGGTGAGAAGGGGTATCCCTTTCTCAGTGGAGAGAATTTCTAGAGATTCCCTTTAATAGGTGGGGAAATGCAGTTTATGTCCATTTATCCCCCATGGGATAAATGTAATTCACTATTGACTGTGTAAAGCCTAATTCCAACCAAAATGTTGTCTTTTATCCTGGAAATGAGAGTTCCAGAAAACACCTAAAATCCAGAGAATATTTTCTAGGCTACAAATACCAAAGGCCCCCGGTCCTCAGAAGTCAGTCAGTCCTGTATTGTTATCTCAAAGACCTAGTCATTTTGGATATCCCTCGGCTTTTCTTCAGTCTTGCCTCTCAGGGAAAAAAATGAAATGCTTATTCTGAAATCCAGGGAAATGTCACTATTTTAGATCCTTATCATTGAAGTTGGGTGAAATTTTAAATTAAGTCTTTTCTCAAAAATTAAGGAACTACTCAATGATAAAGGTGAAAACAACACAGCCAGGATTTTGAAATGCACAATCTGATTGTAAACAGGATGCTGAGTTTATTTCAAATCCCATCTCCCCACTTTCCTAGGGAATTTACATTTATCCTGTGTTGCAAGTTTTAAAAACAAGGTAAGCACAGCTACGACATCAATAGTTATTATTAGCTTCAAGAGAGCTCTGTCTTATGAACAGTTCTCCTTGTTGGGAAGAGATTTGTCAGACCATGAGTCTGATGGGATTGCTTTATGCTCTTGGGCTTTGCTTGAATAAAACAATGCATCTATACAGCTGTTCCAGTATTGCCTTCTCTGAAGAACCAGAGCTCTGTAACACTGATCACATTCCTTGCTAGAGGTTTTTTTTAAGCATAACCCATCCTAAAAATACTAAGGATACTTTTTTTTTATTTTGAGGAAAGGGAGTTACTTTGTACCATGAGAAATAACCAGGTACACAGTAAGAATGTCAGATGAGACAGCTGTGTAACAGTTGCCCATATAAGTCCTACAACAGTGCACATCTGAGTCTGTCTTCTCTATGTAAGACAGTGTACTTGGTAGAAAGAGCTTGTGTGAGTTGGATAAACCTGAATTTAATTCCCGCTTTACCATTCTCTAGTTATGCAACCTTGCCCAGCCATTGAACCTCTCTAAGCTCCTGTTTCTTAACCTAGAATAGCAGTTCTCAAATTTTGGTCTCAGGACCACTTAACTCTTTGGAAATTATTGAGGACCCCAAAGAGTATCTATAAAGCTCTTCTACAGTAGGAATTAAGACTTCTTAAATATGTATCAACTCATTTTAAAATAATGAACCCCTGACATGTTGACACAAATAGCATGTTTTTATTTTTTTTATTTTTAATTTTTTTTTAAAGATTTTATTTATTTATTCAACAGAGATAGAGACAGCCAGCGAGAGAGGGAACACAAGCAGGGGGAGTGGGAGAGGAAGAAGCAGGCTCCCAGCGGAAGAGCCTGATGTGGGGCTCGATCCCAGCACGCCTGGATGACGCCCTGAGCCGAAGGCAGACGCCTAACCGCTGTGCCACCCAGGCGCCCCAGCATGTTTTTATTTTAAAAGTAATTTTTTTTTCAAAACAAAAATTAATGATGTTGTTTTACATTTCTGCAAATCTTTTTGATACTGCTTAACAGAAGACACTGGATTCTCATTATCAGCTTCTGCATTCAGTCTTTTGTCATATGTTGTTTTGTTTGAAATACATAAAGAAAACCTGGCTCAAGTAAGTGTGAAGTTGGAAAAAAGAAGAGTATTTTAATAGTCTTCCTGATAATTATGGGTATTCTTCTTTGATACTGTACAAAAGCTTGACAAGTTCCTTAAAGATTAGTTGCAGTGTGGAATCTGAAATCATATTGATAAACTTTCCATTGGTTGCTGCATGCTTTTGTAACACCACACACTGATCATTTGGAAAATATTGGCACACTGAGTTATACAAATCTTCCAAATGTTGAGACATTTCGGCCGACAATATCTAAAAAAAATCACATTAATATCACCACTAATTTGTCACAGTCTTTAAGTATGAAGAAGCTGCAAGGCCTTCTTGCAGTGACAGATACAAGCTTTCCAAATTCTGTTTTTCATTAGAAAGCTTGATTTTCACCATTGCCAACAAAGACCATCAGTTTTTTTCCAAACTTACTCATATTTTGTTTTGGGTTTTTGGGTTTTTTTAAGATTTATTTATTTAAGATAGAGAGCATGAGCGAGAGGGGTAGAAGGAGACTCCCAAGCAGACTCCATGCTGAGTGCAGAGCCTAACATGGGGCTCGATCTCATGACCCCGAGATCATGACCTGAGCTGAAACCAGAAGTCAGACACTTAACCAACTATACCATCCAGCTGCCCCCAACTTGCTTGTTTTTTTTTTTTAGAAAAAAGATATTTGGAAAGTGTTCAAACCTCTGTTAAGTGTCAGTTTGTGGCTCATATTTTTTTAGAAAATATCTGCCAAATACCCAAATATGAATAATCTCAATGTGTCAGCCTTGTTTTCAAGTAAAAATGATGTCGTATGGAAAAAGCACATAGTTCTGCTGGCAGGGGCGCCTGACTGGCAGTCAGTGGAACATGTGGCTCCTGATCTCAGGGTTGTAAGTTCGAGCCCCACATTGGGTTTAGAGATTACTCAAAAAATATGGGGCGCCTGGATGGCTCAGTCGTTAAGCGTCTGCCTTCGGCTCAGGGCGTGATCCCAGCGTTCTGGGATCGAGCCCCACATCGGGCTCCTCTGCTGTGAGCCTGCTTCTTCCTCTCCCACTCCCCCTGCTTGTGTTCCCTCTCTCGCTGGCTGTCTCTATCTCTGTCAAATAAATAAATAAAATCTTTAAAAATAAATAAAAGATTCAGAGATCTTTAAAAAAACACTGCACATGATTTTCCTAGAAAAAAATCATACTTTGTTATGTGGCAGAAGTGCTTCACATGTACTTGCTCTTTTGTCAAACAAAATATTTAATATTTAAACAAAATATTTATTGAGGTCAAGATTCAGTAACTGAAATTCCAAAATGATGAACAATATATAAAATTTGTAATCTTTACACTTCTCAAAAGTTTTCTGATTCAGAAAATGGCATATAAAAAAGGGAACAAGAATATATATGTTTATATATATATATATATATATATATATATAAAGAATACATGTAAACTTTATATATAAAAGTATATAAAAATTCAGAAAACTAGATTTTTTTGGCCAGTTTTTAGAATACTTACTATTTCGGGCAGTGGGCGTTAAGTAAATGAATCTGTTTTGGCACACAGCTACTGTTCATATAATATCGTTGACTATTTAAACAGTGTTAGCTTAGGACTTCACTTTAGCAATATGATAGAGTAACTATCCTAGAAAATCTTACTTGTACAGAACACCTAAAATTCCTAAATATTTTGAATATTTGTATTTTTTTTAAGATTTTATTTATTTAAAGAGAGAGGGGGGAGAGAGTATGAGTGGGGGGAGGAGCAGAGGGAGAGGGAGAGAATCTCAAGCAGACTCTGCGCTGAGTGTGGTGGAGCCTGATGTGGGGCTCAATCCCACAGATCACGACCCTGAGATCATGACCTGAGCCGAAATCAAGAGTTGCATGCTTAACCCACTGAGCCACTCAGGAGCCCCTCTTTGAATCTTTTTAAATGCATAAATGAACCAAGGAAGAAAGTAAGGGAGTTCCTTAGAGACCAGAAATGTCCCTGACACTGATGTAATTAGGTGCTGAAGCTGTTGATGTCCTGAGGTACTGCTGATCTGGTGTGACCTAGGGCTTTGGTTTTGATGGATCATAAGGGGAAACGGGCAAACAAAGCCTATTGCCTCCTGCGTAAGTTGACAAGTTAGATAAGAGATCCCCATGTAAAACAAGTTCCTGAAAGGAGAACCCCTCGGTAGAGGGTGATGATAAAGAAACTTGTCTGTGTTTGCTTTGGCTCCGGGGATCTGCTCTGAGCATTAACAGCCACAAACTGACACTTAACAGAGGTTTGAACACTTTCCAAGCTGAGTGTTCCTAGGCTGATAAAAGCAAATGCAAAAGAAAACAAATTAAATCCAGTTTTCAAGGAATTGCTGAAGATAAAGTTCCAAGGAACATAATCTCACAATTTTTTTTTTATCACAAAACACCCAAGGAAACAAGCTACTAATGAGACATTATCAGCAGACACACAAACGGAATCAGATTTGCAAATATTTAATGTATTGGAACTATCAGAGCCTGACAACAAAACATATGATATTTATAGAAATAAAAGAGGGAATTAAATGTGTGAGTGGAGTATAAAAAATGATAAAAATAGCTGGGCAAATTTGGAGGGGAATTAAGGGCATTATATATAGGGCTGTCTGGGTGGCTCAGTTAAGTATCTGCCTTTGGCTCAGGTCATGATCTCAGTGTCCCAGGATTGAGCCCAGTGTTGGGCTCCCTGCTCAGCGGAGAGTCGGCTTCTCCCTCTGCCTGCTTCTCCCCCTGCTTGTACTCGCTGACAAATTTTTTTTAAAAATGCCTAGTAGAGTCCCTGACATATGTCCCTGATTGTTAAGTGCCACATAAGGGTAGCTTTAATATCACGTAACATTCTTTCTCCCAGACATTCCAGAGTCCTCTTGTAAACACATAATAGTCCTCAGTTTTATGGTCAGATCAAGAAAGTGAATCTGGAGAAACTTGTTGGTCTCAAAGGCCTGTTCGCTGTACCTTCAAAATATATCCACCATCTGATACTTTTTCATACCTCCAGGCTACCACCCGGGTTCGGGTGACCATCTTCCATAGCAAAAGCTTCCTAACAATCTGGCTTGCATGCTTACCCCTCAGCAGTCTGTCTGTAAGGGTCAGATCACTCCTCTGCTCAAAACCCTCCAGTGGTTTCCCATGTTAGAGAAAAGCCAGAGTCCTTACAGGGGCCTCCGAAGTTCTCTGTAACCTGCCACTTGCTACCTGCAGACCATCTCCTCCTGAGTTCCCTCTGTTCCATCCACACTGGTGTTCAATGTTCCCCAGGCATGAGCCCATGTCCAGGCCTTTGCCCTAGCTGTCACCTAGCACTTTTTCTCCAAATAATTTTATTGTTCACTCCCTAATTCCCTCAAACCTCTGTACTTCCTTTTTGGTGAAGATTTCCCTGACAACCCATATTCAAGTGAGCTCCTGCCACCCACCAGCATGCTCTGCCCTCCTTTCCCTGCTTCGTTTTTCCTCTGTAGCACTAATCACATTATCTGACATACTGTATTTTGTTTATTTGCCCCAATAGAATGTAAGCTCCATGAGGGCAGGTATTCTGTTTTTGTTATCGTTCTTTGCAGTACCTATTCCCAGCACTGTTTGGCATGTAATAGATAATCAGTAAACATCTTTTGAGTGAATTAAATGAATGATTGACTAATTACAGGCCAAGCTCTGGGCTAGGAGCTGGGGGCTGGGGGGCATGACGATTAATAAATTGTAGCCCCGGTCTTGAAGGAGTTTTTTTTGCCTCGTAGAGACAAGACGCACAAGCAGATCATATTGATACAGTGTAGTAAGTGTTAAGATGAAGCCATGCGCAGAAGAGGCCCTGAGACCAACATCACCAATAGGGAAGGCCTCCTAAAAAAGATACACTACTCTCTCAAATGCTGGCCACTTGCTGCTAATGTTATGTTAATTCTTAGCAAGCTTTGACCTTTTTATTTTTTCACATTTTAATTTTTTTGTATCTGAAAAAAAAATTGGGGGGGCGCCTAGGTGGCTCTGTCGGTTAGGCATCTACCTTTGGCTTGGGTCATGATCCTGGGGTCCTGGGATAGAGCCCCCCCCCAATTGGGCTCCCTGCTCAGCAGGGAACCTGCTTCTCCCAAGTAAAAAAAAATTTTAATGCAGTATAGTTGACACACAATATTAGTTTCAGGCGTACAACATGGTAATCCAACTTCGTGGTGTTGTATGTTCCCCCCAAGTAGCTACCGTCTGTCACCATATGACACTATTAAGTATCGCTGATTATATTCCTCTGCTATACCTTTCATCTCTGTGACTCATTCATTCCATAACTGGAAGCCTGTATCTCCCACTCCTCTTCATTCATCTGCTCCCCCCCTCCCCCACCAGCGACCATCAGTTTGTTCTCTGTATTTATGGGTCTATTTCTGCTAGCACTGACTTTAGGGGACCTGGGTGGCTCAGTTGGTTAAGCAGCTGACTCTTGATCTCAGCACAGGTCCTGATCTGAGTCCCGAGTTCAGGCCCTGCCTTGGGCTTCTTGCTGGGATGGCTTGGGATGAGCAGTAACTGTGCAGCACAATACACCAACACTTTCCCTAACTTTACGCCAGGAGTTAAGAGGGAAGAAAGAAGCATAAATTAAAATTATGTTTATTCTTTACAAGCTCATGAGGATCCCTTTAAAATACATAAATGTACAGCTTCTTAAAAAATGAAAAAGCCCATTTATCTATCTTAAAAGCTGTGGCATTTGAAGGGTAATTAAGCACTAGCTTTGAATTCTGGAACCCAGCTTTTCAGCTTGAGAACATCATACATGGAGATCCTTTGTGTGCTTGGCAGGACAGTTAAACAGATCACATACTAAACTAAAAAACTGCCATTTGTTCGCTCTCTGGTAGGATGGGGTCAACTAATGGTTTATTTCCTTCATGTCCAATGAAAATAATTATGTCCACTCTCACTAATGGGTGGTAACTTTCCAGGGGGCCAAATCAAATATAGGAAGTATAAATGGAATCAGTTATTCAAACTGGAGTTACCCCCTACAGGTCCATCCCTCACCTCCCTCAGCATGTAAGCAGTAGGTGACAAGTTAGATTACGGGTTCCAAGGACTGGAGGGCACCTCCTAAGTTTAGGAGTCCAAGCTCCCACCCAGTGCCAGAGGCTAAAGTCACATTAGGGTTTTCATTTTTTAAAATCAGCCCAGCCCCCACCTTTGGATAACCCTTTGTGTCCCATAAAACCTCCAAGTCCTTCCCAATCCCGTCAAGCCAGCTTTACCGATTCTAGGTACGCATTGGAACTTTTCACGCCAGGAGACAAGATCTTTAATATTCCTGCCTGTAGTGTTTCACCTAGTGGTTCTGGCCCTCCCAGAGAATTACCCTCCTGGGTATTAATTCTGCCCATTACAATCATATCTTATAGTATATTCTGAAACTGTGTGGCCTCTTGCAACTTATCTGAGGTTGTTTATCTGTAAAAGGGAGAACATTCCTCACTTCCGTAATTATAAGATTAAGTAACACCTGTAGCATATAGTAGGCATTCAAAAACCACTATTTTTCCCTTGCCTCACTCAGGTTTAATAAACAAGACAGGATTGGTGTTTCTAGTATACTAGAGCTATTCCTTCTGATTTGCCATTAGTCCTCACTTTGTGAAGTTTTCAACCAGCCATGATTCACCTTAATAGCAGTCATCCAAGCCAGACCATCACGATAGATTGCTGCTTAATTTCATTGTTGGGATCTTTGGGCACCCAGTCACAATTTCTCAGAGACCGAGCTAATCCCGTATTTAATTCATACTTTACTTTCCTGTGGAAGGAACCATAGAAGTGTGGGTGTCAATGTGGCTAGAGCCAAGAGCTCAAAACCAACTTTCTCATACTCTAAAAGCCTCAAAACTCACCCGTCAGCCCAGTGTTTATTTGGAGTCCAACGCTGTATCCAGATTTGCAGTATCCTCAGTATTAAAACTATCCTAAGTAGGTTAAGTCCTAAAACCTGAATGTGGTGTTGTGCCACCCCCTTCAAGTACTAAATGTGAGTGGAGATTTGGTTGGCAGATTTTGAATTTGTAAGGTTTTTATGTTACCAGAAGCCAGAGCAGTTTCCTTAGGAATTTAGGGAGTAACTGACTGAGAACCCACTAGTTTACAATTACTCATTAATGACCAAAACCCCAATTTGCATTTTCAAAATAAGCATTCCTACTAAATACCTATTTTCTAAAGGATATTGTTATAACCATAGTACTACTGACTTCATTCTTACAATCCCGTTTTTAGGCTTTCTTTCAATATGTATGGCGGGGGAGAAAACCAAATCACTTTCTTATACCATCAACACTTCCAAGAGAACCACTACCATGGTGCTTAATAGCAAATATTTTTGACACAGGGATTCAGCCCTAGAAAATGTCTGCAAAATATACAGCTCACCCCAGATCATGTCACTATTCTAAATCAATAAAAATACAGTATTCTAAACAAAAGGGCTGTAGTATATTCCTCTGCAAATTGTTTTTTTCAAGCCCAAGACATCCTGTAAAACACATAAAAAGGTCAACTTTTTTCTTAAAGAAACTAATGTCACAGGGTCTTAAAATACAAAGATGTCCTATTTCCCTTCCTTCATCCCATTAAATTGAAATAAGCACTCTTGGATCAGATGGTTTATAAAAATTTATTTATTTATTTATTTATTTTTAAAGATTTTTATTTATTTATTTGACAGAGATAGAGACAGCCAGCGAGAGAGGGAACACAAGCAGGGGGAGTGGGAGAGGAAGAAGCAGGCTCATAGCAGAAGAGCCTGACATGGGGCTCGATCCCATAACGCCGGGATCACGCCCTGAGCCGAAGGCAGACGCTTAACCGCTGTGCCACCCAGGCGCCCCTATAAAAATTTATTGAAACTGAAAATTTTATGTTCTATCTCATGAGCTTCCATTCAGATGCCTGTAAGGACAAAGAAGCTATTTTTAGTCACATTGATGTGTTTCAATTTTAATGTTATTTCGAGTATACAGAATATCAGATCTTTTATAATCATCAAATGATCAGTGAGAGAGTTCAAGTTGGAGATCATCATGTATTCTGGAGTAAGAGGACAGTACTGATGTTTTCAAGCCTCACCTTTCAACTGGAGTGCTGCTCTCATAAATGCCCTAAAAGCAAAAACTTCAAGTTAATCATGGTAAAAAAAATAAAAACCCACCCTGTGTGATGCTTATTAATAAAGTAACCTCAGAATCAAAATGGAACGGTTTTAGAAGTGATATCATTCTGTTTCATTTGGCAGAATCACTACATCACTGGTTACATTCTAACTTAGCATACACATCAGAGACCAACTTACCTCTGTATCTTCAGGTTGCAAGTCTGCCTGTTTGGAAACGGGGGGGGAAAGGCCCTTCATGTTTAATTTGTACTACTTAATTTTCCCCATTTTTAACTTTCTGAAAAACAACATTTAGGGCAGCAAAGCTATTCCACACACTATGACAGTTGTGTAGGTGTGTCACACACTATCCAAGTCCATACATCATATAACACCATGAGTGAACCCTAATGTAAACTCTGGACTTGGATGAGAATTGTCTATTCTAGCAAGTCTCAACTCTGATGTTGAATGTTGATACTGATGTGTGTGAAGACAGGGTATACAGAAATTCTATGTTCAATTTTGCTGGGAATACTGAAAATGGAATTAAGTTTGTTAATTAAAAAACAAATACAACTGAATAATTCACTCTGTAATCTATGCAGATTTACATGCCATAAAAATTTGCTGGCAAAAATCTATCAGCCCGTTTTCTCAAGTTGTGCATCCTCAGAACTAGGTGTAAGAGCCACTATGGTATCCAAACCCTGAACATTTCGTGGTAGAATGGCTAATTTCACTTTTCAAGGGTATGGATAGGATTGCTGCAGCCAGATACGTCAGATAGGAGCGAAAGACAATTTTGCTCTTCACTGCTAGTCTGCTGAACTATGGTTTCATCATCGTATCGGCTTTAAACCACTTCACATAAAAACCAAACTTGAGATTTTTGTACCTTGGCTTAAAACTCCTTGTTCCAGGCCTTGTAAGCCACCCCAACTCTTCACACCTGCAGAAATTTAGTCAAATTTAGTAATAAAATAATATTAAGTAGATTTCTTAAGTTTTCCCAATACTGTTTCAGTTTTTAAAAATCTTCACTTTTTTTCAGAGAGATTCCCATCTGTTTTTTATTTCAAAAATCATCACTAACAGCATCTTGCTTAGTAACCAAGTAAGATTACTGTAATACATACCTTTATATGAAGTTCTTCAAACTCAGCACCTAATAAAAAGATACTGTTTTAGACACACTTCACAATAGCCTAATCCTCCTTGCAACACCAGAAAGCACTTAACAAAGTATACTGCAGAAACATAGACTTGACTTCAAAAAAACTGTTTTTATGTCTTACCCCAAGCAAGCCATCCATGACAGTGGCCTGTAAGCTAGAAAAGAAATAAGACATTTCATTAAAATGTTAATCATCATTGAATTGCTCTCAGAGTTTTTGTCACAGGGTTCCTTCAGTGTTAAATTTGTCTACATGCTCTTTTCAGGTCAGACATTTGATCAACATCATTTCAAAAACCCTGTTCAGAGCATGCTCAACATGCACTCACTAATCAGCCATAGAAAACTAGTAACTTGGTAGTTAAGCATTCTACTTCAGCATTCAGTTAAGTTTTGGACCTACTAAAACGTTAATACTTACCCCAGAAATGGTTGGCACAGACATTTCAAAGACTCAAGTCCACCTAAGAAATAAAGATAGTTAGCAAGACGCAAAAGATGAATTTTCTCCCCCACAAATCTAAAAAATTGCCTGAAATCAGGTAGAGCTAATTAAGACCTTCATGTTCAGTCAGTATTTGCTTATCATCATACAGGCTGGGTTTTTTTTCCCCAAATGACAGGGTCCTAAATAATGGTAACAGGACAAGGATCTGGCCATTTATTTAATGCGTTCAGCAATGCATTCAAGCATTTACTGGTAGGAGTGCTTTCTGTGGCATAAGGCAACTCTAAAAAGCCATTAATGGCATTAATTGTCATGTTTGCCCAGTTACCAATGTTTAGTTCAATTTAATTTTACTCACCCCTTCAACTTCCAGCTAATTCTGCTTAGTGCCTACAAAAAAGGAAGAGAAATTAATTAGGTGACATTTTGCTTATGCTATTAATACCAAACCAGTTTTACTATCAACTCAGATACATCAGACAAATGGTCTCTCTCTTCACTACCCAATCTGCTGAACTATGCAACCATCATAGTATCTGTTTCTCAAGTTCCCCAAGCATTTAATAGAAAATACCGGAGTACAGAAGTTCACATTTGTAAAAAGAAAATTAATGAGTATACATGGACTACATTAAAGGTTTCTCACCTGTTTGCCCATGGCTGGCGTGTGAAATTTTAACTTTGGGACCTAGGAAGAAACAGCTTCATGTAAACTTAGTGGCAATCTCTAAATTCTTTAAATCACCATTTTGTGTGCCTCAGTTAGTGTTAACGGTGGTAATAATTCTCGTCATTCTCATAGTCAAGAGTAGCAAATAAAATGTCATCATTGCAGCACTTTCAACCTAACTTCCCCTTTGTGAGAGAATTTCAGTAACTTACCTCGGCAGCCACTTCCACCCCTTTGGCACAGAACTAGAAAACAGACAAGGAAAATCCAATGAAACACACCGCACAGCCAAGTCAATTATCAACATTCTAACTACTTAGGCCTCAGAGTAGAATTTTTCAGAAATCCCTTCTGTCCACTACTCTTAAACCATCACAGGCTTAACAAGAAGACCACCACCACGCAGATCTGATTCCTACCACTGCATTTACCCGTTTCTTACCTGTCCGTCAGAAGCCACCAAAAGCCACATTGCATTCGTGCCCAGCACCATTCCTAGGAAAGATTAATATTTTTAAGATACCATTTTGTTTTAAAGTAAGTCTAAGCATGCCGTTTTTCTATCATCTATACCAGGGTCGTTTACACCACCCATAGTTTCGTGACTATAAAGGGTGCACCTCATAGTCGTAGGTTAAAAAAAACGTATCGCACAAAGGCTGGGAACCACTGACGTAAATAACGGCGCAGCCAGTCCGACAACCACGTGGACTAACCCCCAACCGCCGGCCTTCCTGAGCAGAGGCCGAAGGAGGCCCGCTCGGGTGACTCGGCATCGCCGCCATCAGAGCCGTTGGCATTCATCAACAATCTCAGATGTCCCTACCAACGCAAGCTTCATCACAGGCAGGGAACGCCAGCCCCGGGGTTTTTCGCAGTTCATCCCCCACAAGCCGAGTTGTAGAGTTTAGGCCGCGCCCAACGCGTAATCGTCTACCATCTTTACCTTGTGAACCTTGCAAAGGCTCACCACCTGCCTGGACATACCTGTATAAGGTGACTTTTAACTGCCAAGAGCTGGAGGCCTCAAGCCAAGAAGGCATGAAAAAAAAGAAAAAAAACCACTTACCTACGGGATACCGACTCCCAGCCTCGAAAGACCGAGATGGCGGCCAGGCGCTGGTATATAAGGATGCTTTTTTATGACGTCATGACGCACCCTCCCGCCAGCGCCGGCTTCGGCTCCTCCCCCTCTCCCCTTCTCCCTCACCTCCCTCTTCTCCCCCCTCTCCTCCCCCTCCTCCTCCTCTAGCCACACCTCCTTCCTCTTCGCCCCGCCCCACCTCGCCATTGTGGGCGGTGACACGACCTCCCGCGTGACTCCGGGCTCCCGCCCTCCGGCCGACTGAGAAGGAAGAGAGGGGAGGGGGCGCGAGGGACGGAAAAGCGCTGGGGGAGGGCACCCCCGGAGGTAGGTGCTGCTCCTTGACTGGGCTCGGGCCCCGCACTCCGGTCCCGCTGCTCTGCACCGGGGCCGCCTTGTCCGGGCTCCGCCGCAGCGTACTCCTGGGGCGCTCAGCCACTCCCCTTCACCCCACCCTCAAGGCACCGGGTGGGGGTTCACTTCCGGGACGGTGTTCCGGCCCATTCCGGCCCATTTCCACCCCCGGAGGTAGGTGCTGCTCCTTGACTGGGCTCGGGCCCCGCACTCCGGTCCCGCTGCTCTGCACCGGGGCCGCCTTGTCCGGGCTCCGCCGCAGCGTACTCCTGGGGCGCTCAGCCACTCCCCTTCACCCCACCCTCAAGGCACCGGAGACCTTCCACCCCCTTGGCCCCGGGCCGGGCTGAGCTGCCGGACCCGCCCCCTCGCCGGGCCCCTCCCTCAGGACCCCGGGATGGGCGGCCCCCTCCCCCACCGCAGCCCGGACACACCCAGATACACACACCCACCTCTGGGCAGCTCCCCGCCCGCCTACGCTTACCGCCTGGACGGGGTCCCGGGGCGCCGCCCCCTTCCCGGGGCTCTGCCCTCACCTGATTGCTTGCTCCCCAGCCTCACGCCTTGCACCCCTCTCCTCCCCAGCTCCTCGGTGACATTTCCCCCTTCTGCCAGTTCCCCGCTACCCACGCTTACTAACGTAGACTAAAGCCCCTCAAATACCGGAGTGGCCAACCCCATGGCGTTCCTGATTCTCCCTCTTACAGCTCCCACCCTTCCAGTGCGGACGGTAAAGACCTTACTCCTGGGGCTTCCTCCTCACTGGGGAATTGCCGGAAAGAGCAAACAAAAAAGGCGCTGGTGTAGGCTCCAAAATAAACACATCTGAATTCATGATGGCATCGACAGAGGCTCTTACTGGATTAAAAGTTTCAAAACAAACAAAAACGCTTTGGAAAAAGGTCAGATTGGCTAAAGCTGGTTCTTGAAAGCAGTGTATATACTTCCCTATTTACTGATAAGTGTGGCGTAAATGCGGGGCAATACTGTGAGCTTGTCATCCTAAATTCCTGAAATTTGAGATCTTAGGTAGCTATGTAATGTCTTATAAAGTTAACAGATGAATGGAACATTGGGCTCAAGGCAGTGTCTTCCTGTTGAGATTTATAGAAACTACTCTTAACCATTGAAGGCTATTGGATGCAGTTACCAGCATAGTGTTTCAGCTATTTTTTTAAAATCTTTTAATGTGAAAATATTGGCCATACTTGGTAAATGCTCTATTTTTTTTTTTAACCAGTTTTGGGGAATGAAATTTCAGAATCAGTATCATCACCACCCTGAAATTCCCAGTTTTGAATTTAGATAGAAGTAGGTTTACCTACTCTTTCCTAATTCTGAGAGTGAACTTCAAGTTCTTTGCAACTTCACTGAGTTCTCACGCAGCTGTGGCATGTTTCCTAACCTCGAGTTTGCTTCAGAGTCCTAAATGCAAAGCCTTTTAGTGGGGTCTCTGACTCTTGAGCTTAGAAATAATGCCTTGCATTCACATGGGCTATTAGCCACCTTTTAAATAATAAACATAACTCACACAGCATGTACTATTAAGAGGAATACCTGATCAACCCATTCATGTTAATTACATTTATTCAAAGAGCTTATTAGTTTCTTCTCCAAAGAAAAGTTGTCACAGGATTTTATATTCAGTGTGCAAATACTTTGACTAAAGAACAACCACCACAACAAAAAAACTGTCAAAACTGCTTTTGCCCCTTGTGTTGAACTTCTGTTTTCACGGTGCACAGCTAATTAGGGACGTATGGACATAGCTCGAGTTTACAGAAGTCTAGCAATCTCATTTTGGTTTTAAGGATACTTTGCTGTGAAACCTGAACTGAAAAACCTGTTGGTACTTCTTTTCCATATCTAAATGTAAGGAAAATTACCTCTTTTTACTTGGAGGAGTGAAATTCTAGGTATTGATGAATGTGGTTTCCTCTTTCAGCAGGGTTGAATGCCTGCCCACACGCTGAGGCATGACCATGGAGAAAGGTGGGAACATACAACTGGAGATCCCTGATTTCAGCAACTCTGTCCTGAGCCATCTAAACCAGCTGCGCATGCAGGGCCGCCTCTGTGATATTGTGGTCAATGTGCAAGGACAAGCTTTTCGGGCTCACAAAGTGGTACTGGCTGCCAGCTCACCCTATTTCCGAGATCACATGTCCTTGAATGAGATGAGTACTGTCTCCATTTCAGTCATCAAGAACCCTACTGTTTTTGAGCAGCTCCTCTCTTTCTGTTATACGGGGCGGATATGCCTGCAACTGGCAGATATCATCAGCTACCTGACAGCCGCCAGTTTTCTGCAGATGCAGCATATTATCGACAAATGTACACAGATCCTGGAGGGTATTCATTTCAAAATTAATGTGGCAGAGGTTGAAGCCGAATTAAGTCAAACGAGGACAAAGCATCCAGAAAGACCTCCAGAATCTCACAGGGTTACACCAAATCTAAACCGTTCCCTTAGCCCACGACATAATACCGCAAAGGGAAACAGGCGAGGTCAGGTTAGCGCTGTGCTGGATATCAGAGAGCTCAGTCCTCCTGAGGACTCCACCAGCCCTCAGATAATTGAACAGAGTTCTGATGTAGAGAGCCGGGAGCCCATTCTTCGAATCAACCGAGCAGGACAGTGGTACGTGGAGACAGGAGTAGCAGACCGAGGGGCCCGCAGTGATGATGAAGTCAGGGTCCTTGGAGCAGTGCACATCAAAACTGAGAATCTGGAGGAGTGGCTCGGGCCGGAGAATCAGCCTTCTGGAGAAGATGGCAGTAGTGCAGAGGAAGTCACAGCCATGGTGATCGACACGACAGGCCACGGTTCCGTGGGACAGGAAAATTACACTTTAGGATCTTCAGGAGCCAAGGTGGCTCGGCCAACAAGCAGTGAAATTGACAGGTAAGGCTTGTTTTCCTTGTTTGTCTAGTGGCTGTTGAGCAGACATCACTGAAGCAGGCCCTCTGTGTGGTACAGAGTGCGTCTTCCTTACTTGATGTTCTTAGCCGAGATAAGTTGGTGTTGGGGAAACTGGAGGTGTGCCAACAGACTTGCATTCTTGTTTTTTTAAAGCAGGAAGCTCCTAGTCGTGAAGTATTCACAGTGTTGTGAGAACTATGGTAAAGTTAGACACTTCCATGAATCAGAATAGCAGCTGCAGCCATGCTAGGATCAGTAATTGCCAGGGCCTCCTCGGATTTCCAGGCAGGGAGCTGATCATCAGCTGGGAACCTGGCATCTTTGCCCTTCCTTGGTATGTTACCACACAGGTAGGTAGCCTCGGGGACTTTTACTTTCTTTTGTAGCGCTGTTTACTTTTCTGTGCCCCCACCCACCAAATTAGAGGAAGGATGGTACCAGCCATGATTGTTCTTTTTAGTGTAATCACAGTAATTCCAAAGAAAAGCTTTTTGGATGTTTGGATTTTTTTTTCATTTGCCATTTGATAGCATCTTAACTGTTTTCGTTCATCGATGACTGCTGGCACCACAAGCCTGAGAGTCTCTTTTTCCCCTGGTGCTACTAATGTCCTATGCCTCACTTTTCTTTGTCTAATATACTGCAGTTGTCAGAACTTTTTTTTTTGTTTTTGGTGGAAGTAGCAATTTTAATCTAAGAAAATTGAAAGAAAGTCTTAGTTGAAATGAAGAAATATTACTAACTTAGATTGGGAACATTTAGTTTTTTCCACTCTTAAAAATAAATTAAAATTGACTGCATGAAAACTAAAGAAGCTAATACTTTGGTTCACACCTGGTCTTGAAAGCGACATATATGTCACAGAGAATTTATCCTGTATCCGCTGTAGGTGGTCTCTTTTTCTGTCCTTAACAGTTAAAGTCTCCTCATGCACAATAGTTATTGGACTCCGTGTTAGCACTGTTGTGCAGTGTTAGAACTGTATCAGAAGTAATGGCTTTGGATGCAAAGATTTCTAATCCCCATGATCTGTATCAGCAGTCTGAAATATATAACAAGTTACCATGGGGACTGGGGGAACAACCAAAAACCCAATAGTTACATAGAGGAAACAAAATCATAGACACAGTTTTAATTTATGCTTGTATGGTCTCCCAGTACTTAAGGATAGAAGCTTCTATTTAGCCTTAGTTTTACCGGGCCACGTGGTCTATCTGCTATGTCATTTTGTGTTTGTTACATTTACTAAGGCAGACCTTTCTTACTTCGGATCAGATCCTATATTGACTCCATGAAAGTATTTCTTTTAATCTGTATTAAAGTATTTCTAGTAATCTGATGTTCAGTTTGTTCCCCCTTCCTCGGCCATGGGATGAAAAGGGTAGACATCACTATTTTTTAAGTTCCTTGATGCTACTTTTCTATTAGACCCCTTTTTGCTCCTCTTCCAACAGATTTAGCCCCTCCGGCAGTGTTGTTCCCTTGACGGAGAGACACAGAGCCAGAAGTGAGTCTCCTGGGAGAGTGGATGAGCCTAAGCAGCCCAGCTCCCAGGTATGTAGTGGATTTAGGATTGCGGCAATGGTCGAAGACAGTGCCGCTGTGTGTGAACAGAATATAATGAATAAGAAAGAAAAGATGTAGGAAAGGTAACAGTGGCCCTGTTAAATAAATACTCTATTTGATTACTTTTTTCTTTATTCTGGCTTGGGAGCATGCAGGAAATGCACTTTTGTTGTCAGCAGAGTTTGGGAAGTAGTAGAAGATGTGATTGTGGAACTCTTTCCTGATCGTAGGAACCGGTCTATATTCCTGAGAGTAATATAAATAACCCCTGAAAACTGCATGCAGGTGATTTAGGACCTGGGATGGAGAGAGTCTGATTTTGTACTTGGGTAGGGGTAACATTACACAATTACTGATTTATATAGTATCGTATATTTGTAAATAAATTGCTTATGCACTTTTTTTATGTGATTGATTTTTTTGTATACTGGTATCTTTTCATTTCTTTTTCTTCCGGAGTCTTTTGTTAGACCAGAATGTTCTACGAAGGATAGGAATGATGTTTTCCATCTTTTTTGCAGCTCTCTGTGGCAAGTAGTGTAAGTAGTTGATATTTTTGTTTGTTCTCATAAGTCTGTATCATTGAAGATTGGTTTTTAAAAAGATTGTGCACTCACCAAGTAGAACACAATATAATTGTAAATTTTTTTTGCCCTTTAAAAGAAAACGCTGGTGGATTAAAATTGGATAGCTTCTGCATTGTATGATAGTACCTTAGTTTTTATGTACACCATTGGATGTTTGTTGTGTCCGTAGTATAGTAACAGTGGTAAGACATTGTTAGAAACTCTATTTACTTGCACATTATCATGCCAGGGTACCTGAAAAGGAAGGTAACTATTAGAAGATAGTTTTTCAGGGGCGCCTGGGTGGCACAGAGGTTAAGCGTCTGCCTTCGGCTCAGGGCGTGATCCCAGCGTTCTGGGATCGAGCCTCACATCAGGCTCCTCTGCTGTGAGCCTGCTTCTTCCTCTTCCCACTCCCCCTGCTTGTGTTCCCTCTCTCACTGGCTGTCTCTATCTCTGTCGAATAAATAAATAAAATATTAAAAAAAAAAAAAGAAAATAGTTTTTCGGTTTTAGTAAGGTGTTAGAGAAAATGTTAGGAGCTTGGAGGAAAAGCAACTTTACTCATATAATTAGGGCCCAAATTTTCTCTTCGCCTCTCAGATAGGATGCAATGACCCTGTGAAGGTGACTGTTAGGCAAATACATACTGCAGTGGGAAGGACCTTACAACTGCCTGTGTGGGTAAGACAGACTAAGAGATACACAAAACAGGGATAGGAAAGACGGTAGCGACTTGAGGAGCAGTGCTGTGGGAGTAGGGGTGCTAACAAGCAGCTCCGAGAATCACTGTCTCCGTAGCAAAGTGTTTTTCAGGAGAGATTAAATGCATTTTTTCAAGAAGTGGTTACAAAGAGATAACTTGTGTCTTATGTAGGGGGGATAGGGATAAAATGGGAATTCTGCAAGGTGTTTACTTGACCAAAGCAGAATGGCAGATAAGTAATATTATCTGAAGGTAATGGTAAGAGCTGAGTTATTAAATACCTTAATATGTGTGAAAGTTTATTATGGTGAGTCTCCACCATGGTTATTTTTCCCTACCACGGAGAACCAAAAGAAGACATGGACTTACATTACAGTAAGAACAAATGTTGATAGACTTGAAGAGCTTCCTGATTATAGGGCTGATTAGACTATGGTCACTTCTTTATTCAAAAAAATTCTGCAGATGGCTTTTTCTTTTTTTTGCCACATGAAGGTGAAAATACTTGGCCTAATTTTCCAACTAATTATAATCTTTCTAACCCAGCTTTTCCCACTGCTCATCAGCATTTATTGTCTCAAACAAACAGACTTTGTCTGTGTGTCAGAACCACATCAAACTTATTCCTGTCTCTGTACCTTGAGTCTGGGATGCCCTCTTCTTCCCAGGTGTCTGGGTTCACTTAGGACCCCGCTCGTTCCATGTGCCCTATACTAGTCCAGTCGTCTTCAATCTCTCCTTAAACCACCGTAGCATTTACAGATGGTATGATATAATTTTTCCTAATTCTTTTTCTATTTGCATGACTTTTAGGCCCCCTTCTACTTTGAAATTTCCCTGAGGACAGAGTTCTCATTTTCTGATCTTCATATCTGACTGCCTTTTCAGGTACCCAATAAATAGGAGTTGTTTTACCACTAATTTTGAGTAACTAAGGTTCCTTATTAGTAGGTGCTCAGTAAAGAGGCACCTACCAAATGGGGGATTATTTGGTTGTCTGAATTTCCAGTTTTGGAGATCTTCAAATAAAAGATGAGCCAAAATGATGAGTTTTTAAAGTCACTTCAGTTGAGTCTGATTAGTAATTAGAAGATTAGGATGGTGAACATATTTGTTTTCTGGGTTTGTTGTTTTTTAAGATTTTATTTTTTTAAGCAATCTCTACATCCAACATGGGGCTCAAACCCACAACCCCGAGATCAAGAGTCAGGTGTTCTACCAACTGAGCCAGCCAGGCACCCCAATGGTGAACATATTTGAAAGCCATGTCAAGAGTCTAGACTGGTATTTTAGAAAATATGGAGATCATTTATATGAAATTTATTCATTATATGGAATAATTCACTTAAAAGGATAACTTAAAAGACTTAAAAATTAGGGGGCGCCTGGGTGGCACAGTCGTTGGGCGTCTGCCTTCGGCTCAGGGCATGATCCCGGTGCTCTGGGATCGAGCCCCACATCGGGCTCCTCCGCTAGGAGCCTGCTTCTTCCTCTCCCACTCCCCCTGCTTGTGTTCCCTCTCTCACTGGCTGTCTCTGTCTCTGTCAAATAAATAAATAAAATCTTAAAAAAAAAAAAAGACTTAAAAATTAAATACACTTTAAAAGATAATTTAAAGAGATGGCATAGATAACTAAAATGCATTTACTTTCTGTTTGTGGACAATACTGGTATGACATTATTTTCCTTGAAGGTAGGCGGGTTTTTTTTTTTTTTTTGAGAATCAATACCTCCGAGATTATGAATAATATTGTGAGTTTGTAATGTTTAATAATAGTTAACATTTACTTAGCTGCATTAAGCACTTTAGTATGTTAACTCATTCAGTGCTAATTGCAGCCTATTAGGTAGATGCTATTATTATATTCATTTTACAGATGAGGAAACTGACGTGGAGAGTAGTTAAATAACTTGCCCACAATCACACAATAAGTAGGATGCAGATCTGAACCCACGTTTCAGCACCCTTAATTGCTGTACAGGGCAATAATGTGCATTCAGAATGTTTCAGGGTACCTTTATTGTGTTTGATTCTCCTGAGAATTCTCTTGAGAGAATTTGTTGAGCTGGCAGAGCATGCACTAAAGTTTTAATTTTGTGGACGAGAAAACTAAGCCTCTTCAGAGTAGTTATTCTGTGCTTTGTCCAGGAACTTTTAGTGGGCTAATCTGTCGTTCTTTATGGGAGTTCAGTTTTGATTATCCAGGGAAATGGAGCAGAAAGAAATGTTACGTAAAACAAATCAGAAATCATAAAACCTCAGTCTTACTATTCAACACTTGACTTCACATACTGCTTCCCAAGCCTGCTGAGAACTGCTTCTGTTCTGTTGGAGATGCCAGAAAGCACTATCAGCTTACATATGTGAAAGGAGACAAAGCTCATTTTTAGAAATTCAAGCAAAGGGCACAAAATTAATTACAAGTTAGAGGAGTCTTTCTGCAGTTAATCCAGAGTCAACTTTTGCATTTTCTCCTCTTTGCATTGGTATTTTAGCTTTTGCCAGGCATCTATAATTGCAGCATACATCTTTGTAATGCTTATATACACATATAAGCTTTTTATTCAAAACATTTTTATGTATGTTATTTATATATATACACATATAATATTCAGATCAGACTGAAAATATCAGTAATTTCTGAATGGTGATATTTTAATAAAGAATTCTGCATGAAAAGCATTTATAAATCCAGAATGTTTAGGGGTGCCTGGCTGGCTCAGTTGGAAGAGCATGGGACTCTTGATCTTGGGGTCATGGGCTCAAGTCCCATGTTGGCTGTAGAGATTACTAAAAAATAATAATAATAATAAACTCTCAAAAAATTATTATAAAAAATAAATCAGAGATTTTTAAATTATTCATTAAAAGAAATATATTGTTCCCACTCCCAGCTTTCAGGTAGGAGGAACCCTTGTTTATTTCATATATTACAAACTTTAAGTTATTACAAACTTTAAGTATTTACATTGTTAATGTTCATATTAGGTAAAACAAAATTAAGGTCTTTAATTGATATTGATGAATTACTGGGTTTTTTAGGTGTGGTATTGGTAGTTTGATTATATTAAGAAAAATAATCTTTGTCTCTTAGAGATACATAGTAGAGAACTTATGGATGAAATTATTGTGGAATTTTTTTTCAAGAATAATATGGGGGGGGGGCGCCTGGGTGGCTCAGTCGTTAAGCACCTGCCTTTGGCTCAGGACGTGATCCCAGAGTTCTGGGATCGAGCCCCACATCGGGCTCCTCCACTGGGAGCCTGCTTCTTCCTCTCCCATTCCCCCTGCTTGTGTTCCCTCTCTCGCCGACTGTCTCTATCTCTGTCAAATAAATAAATAAAATCTTCAAAAAAAAAAAAAAAAGAATAATATGAAAGGGGCACCTGGGTGGCCCAGTCAGTTAAGCATCCAGCTCTTGATTTCGACTCAGGCCATGATCTCAGGGTTGTGAGATGGAGCCCGTGCTCAGCACAGGAGAATGTTTAAGAGTCCCTCCCTTGGGACACCTGGGTGGCTCAGTCAGTTAAGCATCCAGGTCAGGATCCCAGGGTTCTGGGGTTGAGTCCTACATTGCGCTCCCTGCGCTTCTCCCTCTGCCTGCTGCTCTCTTGCTTGTGCTCTCTGTCTGTCTCTCTCTCTGACAAATAAAATAAATAAAATCCTGGGGCGCCTGGGTGGCGCAGCGGTGAAGCGTCTGCCTTCGGCTCAGGGCGTGATCCCGGCGTTCTGGGATCGAGCCCCACATCAGGCTTCTCCGCTATGAGCCTGCTTCTTCCTCTCCCACTCCCCCTGCTTGTGTTCCCTCTCTCGCTGGCTGTCTCTATCTCTGTCAAATAAATAAAATCTTTAAAATAAATAAATAAATAAATAAAATCCTAAAAAAAGGTCTCTCCCTCTGCCCCTCCCCCCTGCTCTCTCTCTCTTCTCTCTCTAAAAAAAAATAATGATAGTAATATGAAAAAGAAATCAGCGAGGTTAAAGAAGAAACAAAATTTTCCATTGATTGATAACTTTTGGGTGATGGGGATTCCACATGCGATTCTGTCTCAAGTTGTTAATGAAAAGTTAAAAAAAATGTATCATTTGACCTTCATAAAGAAAAATAAATCAGAGAGAAGAGGAAAGCATTTATTTTTCAGTAACCTAAAGGGTTAGTGATGTAATTAACAGCAGCTTTGTGATGCTCCTTTTATAATAATTGCTTTTTTTAATGTCTTAGATATATTTGTTACCACAGCATAAGAAGTTTAACGTTGGCGGGGAGATACTATTAAAGGAGAGATTGGAGAAATAATATATACCTCACAGAGTATTCTATTTTATTTTATTTTATTTTAAGATTTTATTTATTTGTCAGAGAGAGAGAACACAAGCAGGGGGAGCGGCAGACAAAGGGAGAAGCAGGCTCCCCGCTGAGCAAGGAGCCCAAAGCAGGACTTGATCCCAGGACCTGGGATCATGACCTGAGCCGAAGGCAGATGCTTAACCAACTGAGCCACCCAGGCACCCCAGATTATTCTATTTCAATAATCTGTTTAAATCAATTCAAAACACTACGAATAATAGGTGTGTAAAGCAAGACGATAATATGTCCATGTACTGTATTTCAAGGGTAACCTTTAGTATAAGCAGTTTGAAAAGTGAATTAACAACTTCATTAGGAATATGTATTGACCTTGTTTCTCGGTCTGGTTTTTGTTCAGAAATTTTATCTTTTGGGGCGCCTGGGTGGCACAGCGGTTAAGCGTCTGCCTTCGGCTCAGGGCGTGATCCCGGCGTTATGGGTTCGAGCCCCACATCAGGCTCCTCTGCTATGAGCCTGCTTCTTCCTCTCCCACTCCCCCTGCTTGTGTTCCCTCTCTCGCTAGCTGTCTCTATCTCTGTCAAATAAATAAAATCTTTAAAAAAAAAAAAAAAGAAATTTTATCTTTTGTTCAGAGGACAAAATCAGAAACCAAGTCTTAACGCTTCTTTCTCTGTGGTTACCTGTCATTGTATTTGGTGGCAGTAAGTATTTATTGAGTATCAGTTTGTGAAAAGGGTACAGGAAGGAATAACCAGGGGCTCCTGGGTGGCTCAGTCGTTAAGCGTCTGCCTTTGGCTCAGGGCGTAATCCCGGCATTCTGGGATTGAGCCCCACATCAGGCTCCTCTGCTGGGAGCCTGCTTCTTTCTCTCCCACTCCCCCTGCTTGTGTTCCCTCTCTCGCTGGCTGTCTCTCTCTCTGTCAAATAAATCAAATCTTTAAAAAAAAAAAAAAAAAAGGAATAACCAAGTTAGTAAATCCATATCTCAGTCTGGTTTCCTTTCCCACCTCTTCTGCCAATTTGCTCTGAGGTCAGTTACAATTTGAGTAGTCTTTAGAATGAAGATCATGTATGTTGGTATGGCACTAAAATATTTTTGGGTAAAGAAATACTGTTACTGACAAATTGTGTATCTTTTATAAAGGTAGTTACTGTAGGATTAGATTTTGGCATTAATGATAATGCCACAAATCGAATTTATGATGTGTTTGCCATACATAATGTATTCTGTACCATCAGATATTATTATCATTGGCCATGTCACATGTGGCTATTTAAGTTTAAATTTTAATTAATTGAAAGCAATTAAAATTAAAAATTCAGTTCCTTAGTTGCACTAGCCATATTACAAATGCTTAAGAGCCACATATGGGTAGGAGCTATTACATGAGATGGTACAGGTTATAGAACATTCCCACCATCACAGAAGGTATATTGGACCAGCCCTGCCTAAGGACCTGCACAAATGTTCAGAGTCCAAGAGGATGGTATGAGCGGCCTCAGGTTCTCCTGTCACTGTAAAATACAGCATTCAGTGCGAGTTCAATGAGCATGCTGTTTGTTAGCCCAAGTAACTCTACTATCTTGCTCTTTTAAAGAAATGGAATAGAGTTTCCTCGGATTATTATTTTTTTTTTATTTTTTTTCTCCTCAGATTATTTTAATTATTATGTTAACATCTTTACTTTTTTGTAGTAATTAATTTCCTATTCAGATCTTTCCTAAAAATAAGCATGTGGCTTAGTATGAGAGGTAAAAAGAGATTTGATCTCCTTTAATACGTACACTTAAGCATAGGTGTTCTTTCTTGCTTTCCTCACCTGGCACAGGTAGAAGAGTCCGCAATGATGGGAGTAAGTGGCTACGTGGAGTATCTCCGAGAGCAAGAAGTATCTGAGCGGTGGTTCCGGTACAACCCCCGTCTCACCTGCATCTACTGCGCCAAGTCTTTCAACCAGAAGGGTAGCCTGGACCGCCACATGCGCCTGCACATGGGGATCACGCCATTCGTCTGCCGCATGTGTGGCAAGAAGTACACCCGGAAAGATCAGCTGGAGTATCACATCCGCAAGCACACAGGCAACAAACCCTTCCACTGTCACGTTTGTGGCAAAAGTTTCCCCTTCCAGGCCATCTTGAATCAGCACTTTCGCAAAAACCACCCTGGCTGTATACCCCTGGAGGGGCCCCACAGCATCTCCCCTGAAACAACTGTCACATCTCGAGGACAAGCTGAGGAAGAGTCACCTTCCCAGGAAGAGACAGTTGCTCCTGGGGAAACTGCCCAGGGCTCTGTGTCCACCACTGGGCCAGATTGAAACATCGAGGGGGAGGGGGCAGACCCTCTTCCCCTTTGGGCCGTCAGCAGCCAGCATCAGGGCCGTGGGCTGGTACTTAGATTTACAAAATGCCGCATCACTAGATCGGAAGATGCCCCCAAGATGTTGCCAAACTAGAGGGTCAGCAACATGCACAGAAGCACGAGAGGCTCTTCCCCTCCTCCTTCCCACCTCATACTTTGGAAAATAATCAAGCAAATCAACTTTCTAATTCAGGGATCAACAGCCTTGGTTTGTTAACTTTATAAGAAAAAAATTTTTTAACAAAACAATGATAAATGGTCATTTATCTACCAGTCATGTTTGAACACTGTACTTTGGTCCATATCATCCTGATGGCTGTAATTGCCCGGATCTAAAAAAACAGCAGGAGCCTTGGTCATCTGAACCAGCCAGCCACAAGAGAGAAGGAAGTCATGATGGTGACAGGGAGGAGACATTTCTCTCCTCTTCCTTCCCTGCCAGAACATGCAGTTTCACGTTTGAAGAAAAAAAGAAAGTATCCTGGTGGTTCTTACTGTTTTGAAAGGTTAGACCTTATCTTTGCTCTGATTAGGCATCTGATACTTTGCCTGATTGTTTCACGTAAGCTGCCATCTTGGAGCGCTGTTCTAGTGGGCAGCATCCCCTGAAGCACTTCAGGCAACTAGAAGTGAGCTGAGCAGCAGTGTTCGCAGTAGGTTCTGCTACCTTAGGGGGCTTGAGTATCCTATTGAGGAAGACGGGAGCAGGGACGGAAGTGGGATTTTTGTGCAAATGTCAGATGGCACAGAGTACTGCAACTTCCTGGTCGGTATTGTACACCACAGCGCTTAAATATCTTTGGGTGTTAGGAAATGGCTCTAGTCCAGATGAATTAATGTGTTAGGCTGAGTACCAAAGTTTCATCCAGTCTCTCTGGCTCCTCCTTTCACATAACAGCAATATTATACATCAAAAATGTCACTTTCCAGTGAAATGAGCCTGGACTGTATTTTTAAATCTACAGGTCTCCATATTTGATAACTTTTATATGAAGTTTTAAACACATTTTTTCTGCAATATTGTGGTTGAAGAAATTCAACACTATGGTTCTTATTGCAACCACAATTCCATTTCCTTTTACATATGTAATAGTGTATATTTTCAAGCCAATAGAAGAACCTCACTAAATCCATGACTCGTGTCTGCAAACCTAGTAATTCATGAACCCACCATCAGCAAATTGCTGGTGACTCCAAGAGCTTTGCTTTTTAATAATACACTACAGGGCATTCACCAGAAAGCATCATGCACAATCATGTTGCAATAAATTGATCAAGGGATCAGTTTTGATCAGGTTTGGTTACTTAATCATTCCTAAGATTTTTTAAAACTTCAAGGGACCTTCTTGGTAATTCTGGGGATTTCTGAGATTCTTAATCCAGCACTGAGAGAAAAAATTTACCAAACGTGTAGAGTTTTAGATGCCCTGTCTCGCATTCGAGAATGAAGGAGGATTAGTAAGGGGTGCGGGCAAGGTGATGCTTACAGTGCAAACAGAAAAGAGAAAAATCCATACCTTCTCCTGATTGATCATTAATGTTTTAAGAGTATTTAAATATGCAGTGGTTTGCAGTTATTTTGGTGCAGAGGCATAGATGATTGTAAAAGAGATCTGGGGCGGGGCTGGTCATGTCTGCACTGGTGAGCCATTTGTGAGAATGTTAGTAGCATGCTCCCCTTTGAGAATGCTTTGTGGTATGTGGAAAGGTGGGTAGAAAAGAATGGCATTTCTTTGATGATAGGAAGTTAGAGTGCAGAGAGTAACTCTCAAGCAATCTGCAAATTGTACATACACATAAAGCTGCTCCATGTCACTGGAGAGTGGTTATTTTCTCTTCCGGAAAAACGTAGAAATGCGTCTTTTAATAAGAATGTAATGATGCTACCGTTTGGTAAGAGCCTACCCTTACATGATCTGTCCAAGCATCTTTTGTCTGTTGTCTTTCAGAGACATAGACTAGGGCATTCTCTCTTTAGTTGGGGAACAGCATGATAGGGCCATCTTAGGGACCAGCTATGCTCTGTGGCATAGAAGTGGACTTGAAATTAGACTAAAATCTTTAGGGAAACCTTTGAGCTGGTCATCACCGCTGTGCATGGACAGATTTGGCCATTACCGAATAGGCAGAAAGACGAGAAGTACAGAATATGCTGCTGTCGATGGAGCTTTTAAGCCTACCAAAAAAATGTTAAGTCCATCCCACTTTTGAGAAGTAGTATGCTGGAAAGTTCTTTATGCTTTGTTAGTTTCTTAGATTTCCTGTGAGAAAATAGAGCTTTTTTAAACTATTACCAAATTGTAAAGGTGACGTGCAGTAATCTTCGTCAAGAGAAGCTTCGCAGCATTTGTCGTTACCCCAGCGGGGATTAGCAACAAACCTTTGACACGAAGTAGGGACTGTTCAGTAGATGTGGAAATGCTGGGAGTGTGTGGTGGGTTCCCTTCCCTTTTCATTCACTTGTCATAGATTCTTGCTGTATTGATACTGTGAATAGAGTGCTACCTGGTCTTCTGGGACCCCAGCAGCACAATCACGTTTGCTGGTTCTCGCCTCTTAATTGGCCTAGCCCAGAGCCGTGAAATTCGTGAACATTCAAGCCAGGCTAGCTTTTAAACAAATTAAAGTTTCTGAAAGCAATTTCCATGTTAGCCAGAAAAGATATTATTATTCTAAATAACTATCCAAGATTCTTATCCAGGTTCACTGTGATATTGTCCTAGTTCTTAGCTAACATCACTGTAGGGTCATAGGAGTTAGTAGTGTTCTATCGACATTAATGAATAGCTGTATTGGTGTGTGCACAGAGGATACCTCTCGTAAGGATGTACTAAATGGACTTTAGCTAATGCCGAAAACTCATTACCAAATCTTAACTTGCACATGTCACCTTGTGAAGGGAACTGCATTAGCAGTGAGAGCTAAATCATCATTAAGTACTTTAATGCCATGAAATAGCAAACACTGGGACCGTTTTCATTTGTTGAATGGCACTTAACAGCAAAGGAGCTACCGAATATTCTCAGCAAAAGAGAGAGATGGCAGTATATTAATCTGTTTTCATTCTAAGAGGTACCTTTTATTCTCTCTGAACTCTGATGCCAGTATATAAATATAGCATTGGCATGAACAGGAACACTGTACTTAGGCAGAAAGGCTCTTTCTAATGACTTGTTCTCTCTTTACTCAGAACCATATTTACCTCTGAACCAAGTTGAGTTTTATTTTATGTAATTTGCCAACTACCCCCAAGCCATCATTGTACCAGACGGTTAAATCTAATCCTGAATAAGTTAAAATAAGTTTGTTCCTAAAGGATAAGGATTGGAAAAGAAGGGAGATAGCAGTTGAGGAAAGTTTTCTTGTTATTTTGGTTTTTGGTATTTTTAAATGTTTCCAGTTCCTTCTATATCAGTGAAACAGTTTCCAAAGATGTTGTGAGGATAGGAATAAACCATTCTCCTCCCACCTTCATAGTTGAAATCTGGCCTTGGTTGGAAGGGGTCGGAAGGAAGAGTGAAATAGTGAACTTCATCCTTAGCTGAGTAGTCTGTGGTCAGGAAATAACTTTAAAAAAATTTTAGCTGTTACTTGACACTAAATTTCTTTTAACTAGTAAAAATTATATTTTGTTTGGAAGATCTAATTTAAAGAAATAAAAACAACAGGTAATGGAAAGGAAATTAAATCAAAGACAGCAGTCTTCTTAATCCTGGTGAAAGGCATTTAATCAGGAAGGGGCTGGAATCCTGGAAGTTTTTCTCTCTTAAGATCCAGCAGACAGGTGGTTTGTTGTTTGTTTGTTTGTTTGTTTTCTCTTCCTCCACCGCTCTTCTTCTTATCTACTTACTGGTTTAAGGCATAACAGAGAGGTCTTTATTGAACTCATCTTTGAAAACGGGGCTCTTCACCTTTGCCGTTTGGGCAAGGGTGCACAATATGGAAGTATTTTAGTTGCTGAGATTTAGAAAAAGGACACCAAGCTATTAAGTCAGGTAAACCCCTGGGTTTGAGAGGTTGCCCCTTAGCAAAGAATATTCCTAGACTTCATGAATTAGATCAGGGTTCAGCGGACTGCAGCCCCCAGGGCCCAATCCTGAGGCCATCTGTTTGCCTAAAGAAAGTGATGGTAGAATGGGGCCACACCTGTTCTTCAGGTATTGTTTCTACTGTGATGGCGAGGTCGAGTGCTTGGGACTCAGACCACATGACCAGCAAAGCCCAAAAATGTACTGTTTGTCACTTGACAGAAAAGTTTGCTAACTCCAGAATTAGGTTTGAAAGAATGACCCCCAAATTTGTCACTTCTGCCATTTTGTCTTTTTAATAGTTTGGTTGAGGTTTTAAATTCATGTTGCCATGTATGCATCAGTTTTTTTAAAGAGCTTGCCATCTTTTTCTAGATCTTTTTCTCGTAACCCTCTTTGTGTTCCTTCTTAATGATTCCCATTGCTTTAAAAGCATTTAGAATAGCCTTATGATCTGTCCTTGCCTTAAAGGTGCAGGTAGATTAAAGTTTAGGATGGTAGTTACAGATGTAACAAAGTAATTTAAAAAATAATTCCCATGCATAATAACGTAGGATTAAATGAGTACCATGTTTACATAAAATACTGTAAAAAAGAAATTGTTTTTATAAGTTTTGTCATTCCTCTGAGATCACTTGAACTGATTTGCATAATGATGGCAAGAATGAATTTTTTCCCATTAGTATTAAAAATTAACTTCTGTTATGAATAAGTGGTTTGATTCTTACCCAAAATACTGTCTTTCTAGATTAGAAACCTCTACCGTTTCCCTGTACTACAAATCTTCATTTTCATTTCCTCAAACTCACTCTGTTCCATGTGGAGTAGTAGAAAGCCAAATCTTCTTCCCTTCATTTCTTTTTCCAGTGAATGTTTTAAAACATAATGAAATCTCAGAGGATTTCAAATTCCTCTTAGACCCATCTTACAATTTCTGTTACTGTCATTTTTCTAAATATATACTGGGCCATTATTTATTTGCTCTCTCTTCCTTCTTACTGCTCAAATAGATTTTTTATGCCAGATGTGCAAAAAATGGAAAATGTTAGGATGATTATAAACAGAATTCTTTGCAAGAGGAGAGTATAATTGTTCCACATATGGAAACCATGCATAGACTTCTGAGTTGAAGTTATCAGGACAGAATGTTCTAGGCCATGCTGACACAATGCAGTGAATTAGATTCGTACTTTGTTGTCAGCTCAACCAACACATACCAAGTTCAGATGAGTGACCTAACTTCCAGTACGGCACCTCTCTACTAGGCATTTTATTCTTAAAGTTCCCTTTTTCTACGTTGATATCAGTAAGTTTTATATATGTCCTATGAGTAATAGATAATCCAGACCTGTAAAGTTCCAGAATATTCGCCTCGGTTTGAACTGCCTTGTCTTAGAAGCACTTAGAGTAATCCAGGGCTCTTGAGATTTTGGAGTGTTGCTTTTCTGATTAATTTGGGATTCTGATTAATCTGGGATATAGAACTTGTGAAAGCAATTGAATTTAAAGAGCCCGAAAAACCATCTGCCTCCAGGTCCGCGTGAGGTCTAGGAAGTAGTTGTCATTTCTACGTGAATGCATTGAAAACAGTGTTGTTCGCCCAGCGTTGTGATTTCTTTGATAATCACCAGTCTTATGTTTTGCCTTCTTTGCTTTCTAGAGTCTGTTTCTCTGTTTTCAGTCTTCTCATTTTTAGGTAGTGCTTTTCCCAGGACCGGTCTTTTCACTTTGCAGTAGGTAGGTTTTCTTGCTCGGGACAAGCCAGAGTTGGATATTATGAGTCCTTTTAAACACCTGACTTAGTTACATTCCAAAGATGTAATTACTGACAGCAGCAGTGGTATCAAAACCTGGAAGATATGTTTTCTCGTATAGGCAGACTACCTTCTCCCTCAACTGCGAGGAACAGCAGTGACTTAAAAGGCAATTATTACTGGGAATGTACAGTGTTTTCACAGAGTCCATACGTGAATAAATTTCTTCTCTCACATCTTCCCTCTATCTCTATAACAAAGACTTCCCATCTTGATACAGTTAAGAAGGGCTGGCTCACTCACCTAAACGACAGAGCTAAGTTACAAAGGCAGAGCAGTTCATGAAAAATAAAACTCTTCTAATGCTTCTTTCATGTCTACTTAGTAAGTCCTGTTGAGGAGGCTAGAATTCACCATCCAGTTAAGGGAGAAATATGGGCAGCATCTTACATGGACAACAGCACAATTTAATATACTGTGAATCTTAGAATCTGAATTAATCGGTAAGGCCAAAAGTCAGAGTTTCTTGTGGGAAAATGTTTCCTATTCTGTGAAATCACTTATCTTAAGTGATAAGTAGCATACAGGAAAATCTGTTCCATAAAGTAAATATTAAGTATTTTTTGGTACCAGGTCGTGTGCTTGGAATTTATATAACAAAATTGATTGTAGACATAGTGTAGATGTGGCTTCCTATACTTGAGAGTCCTGAGTCCACTTGGTTGGAGTCTGGATGTATGCTTTTTAAAAGCCTGCACTTTTCACCACAGAGATCAAAGAGAAGGGGACAGAACTGACTGTACGAAGTGCTTTAGTGGCATAATCACAGTTAGTCCTCAGAATAATCCTGTGAGGTAATAAGGGTAGAACTAAAGATAGTTGAATTCTTTTGACTGCTTACTGTGTGCCAGGCACAGAGCCATGTGTTTCGCATTGGGTAACTCGCCTAATCCTTACGACAGTCCCATTAGGGTAGACAGTTATGCTCTTCACTTTAGAGAGGGAGAAACTGAGGCACAGAGAGGTTGACCCAGGCAGTCTGACACGAGAGTTGACACTCTACTAGACTGTGTTGCCTTTAAGAGGTGTAATTATGCCACATTTTATAGATGAAGAAACTGAGGAGCCCAGAGTTACCCAATGAATAAATTGCAGACCCAGCCTTTTCCAATCTGCTTCCAAAGCCCAGACTCTCTCCACTACATCATATTGACTCTGTTTACTTAAAGAGTTGGGGTGAACTAGAATAAACAATAGCCAGTAACAGTACTGCTTTCATTGAATTTTTAACTCAACAAAGCATGATTGGAAGATTTCTTCAAAAGATAATGTCTCTGAGGAGATGTTGAATGGTGAATATTTTCTGGAGGTATTGCCCATTGTTTCAGGAGTCGCCCATTTGATAGGTCTAATTGTGAATCAGTTCAAGTTACCACCAAGGCAAAAACCAAAAGATAGCGTTCCCATATATCCAGTTTTGTAACAAACTGCCCTAAACCATAGTGACCTAAAACAACAATTTTCTATATCTTGTGAGGTTGTGAATCAGAAATTCAGGAAAGGCTCATCTAGGCAATTCTCTTGTCCCTGTAGTGATGACTGAGGCCACCTGGTAGTATTCAGCAGGTGGTGGGACTGGTCTGTGGTGTCCGTGCTGATCTCACATGCCTGACACCTTGAGGGAGGGCTAGAAGATGGGGCTCAGCAGGCCTCCTCTCGCCCTCTGGAGTCTCAGGGACTTTCCATGTGGTCTCTCCATCGGGGCAGTCAGACTTACTGAATGGCAGCTCAGGCCTCTAAGAGGCTGGGAGAAGGTGCCAGGCCTTCTAAGGCCAGGCTTAGAGCTATCATAGAGTCACCACTGGACACCGCTGGTCAGAGGAGGCACTGGTCAGCCCAGATTCAAGGGGAGAGGAAATACCTTACCACTTGATGGCATGTGTGTCAGGGATTTGGGACCACTTTCATCTGTTGTAGGTAGCATTAGGTGATTGATTTCTCCGGTGTTCACTCATTTGGGTTAGTTGTTTGTGCCATAGGAACCACTTACGATGTCTACCATGGGTCAGTCATGGAGCTAGAAGGAGAATGAGACAAATACCCGCAACAGGTTTCATTAGCTACCCACCCCCTGAGTTTCATTTATCTTAGAGCAAAATTTCCATTTCACTTTTCTTTTGTTCCAAGTTGTGAGCATTTGCTGTTTTGGTGGTTTTTTTGTTTTTTTTCTGTGAAGCTACAGTAACTGTACCTACTGAGCCGGAAGTACTCCAGAGGGAGGAAAAGCTTGCTGTTACAGAAGCTTATTTGTTAGAGATGTCAGCTGTATTTAAGTTTACAAATAGGCAAAAACTCCTGTGGTATGGAAAATTCATACGGCTACTAAATCTCTTTCAACGGGAGTTTCTGATGAGTGGCTGCGTGGATCGTGTTCTTGAGGTAAATGAAAGCTTTGCCTGCGCTGCCCTAGTCCCACCTTTCCTGCCAGCACACCCCCCCCCCAGGCACTGCTCTGTGCTAGAACATCCCGTTTTTATCACCTTTCTTATGGGAAAATTCATTGCTCAATTTAATATGTTGTTAATCCTTTAAAATTAGCAGATGCTGTCAACCTGTCATCTAAGCTAACAGATCATCGAACTGTTAGGATTTTTGTCAGATTTAGGGTGCTTTATTTAAACTCCTGCTGGCTTATACTAGTTAGACTCTTGCTGTGACAGAAGAAATATGGGCAGAGAATAAGTTCTGCTCTAGAAATGATCATCCCCAAGGCAATATGCTTTGTAAGAGAAGAAAGATTTGGGATTATCTCTCCCTTCCATGGGCAGTGGGTACCTGGAGAATTAGCTGTGAGGCTTCTTGCTGGTCATCCGCAGGTATCAGAGAGTGAAGAGGTCTGTGTTCCTTAGGTCAGGCCTCAGGAATTGCAGACACAGGAAAGGGTACTCGGGGCTGAAGGCTTAATCTAGGGCTCTACAAAATGCTGGGAAGGGGAAAAGACTTGGGCATTTGTAGTTGGACAGCCAGGAATGAAATGTTTGAGGCATTTAGGCATCAAGATTAGATTTTATCATATAAGGATTGGGGCAGATTTCAATGAATAAGAACAAACGCGCCTTAACATTTTCTTTTTGATCCACATTTCCGCTCTGATGTACCTCAAAGTCTGCTTTTTGTGACAGAAGCTTTGAAACTATATTCCCAGGGAAAGAAAAATCTTACGGTGATCTATGGCGAAGTCTCTCGTTCTGTATGGGATAGTTCTTCGGGCCCTCCTCTAGATCCTCTGTGGCACTTATGTTTGAAATCCTCTGCTGGTGGTACGAGGAGGAAGTACTGTGGTCTTAATGTGCAGAAGAGAACAGAGTCAGAAGGAAGGGAACCTGTAGACTGAGAACGTACCGAGTCTTTCCAGCGTCTCAGGCCGGTCACAGCGCCCAGCAGGAATAGAGATTGCTTAGGGCTCAGATTTCTGCTCGTAGCTCCGTCTTAAAGCAGATGTTCGTGGCATATTTGAAGATGATCTACTGAGTTTCCTATAAAGTAATAGAGGCCTCGCGGTAGTGGTTCTCTGAGAACCACAGCAGAAGCAGAGTTAAAACACCGGGAACAAAGCTTAAAATGTGTGTCCTCTGGAAGCCGAGACGCTCAAGCAGGGGTCACTGAGAGCGTGGCTGAATTCTACGTCTAGAACAGCTATCAGTCAGATAGCAGAGATATTTAGGATTTATATGGTATTTCTAATATTTTTACAAAAAATGATTTTAAATCATGTAACTTGAAGTTTTAAAAAAAAAAATGAGCCTGTTTTCTTTTTGGAAAACTGGCCCAATAAAAATAACACTAGTATAACTCAATTGTATATGCATGTGCATTGAACACAGAGTGGTATACTAAACATAGTTCATGCAAATAACTTTTGTGGGAAGTTTGGCTATTTTCATAATATCTTTTTTCATAAAGGTATGTTTATAAATATATTTACTCATCTGCTATGACCTTGGTAGCATTAGAAGTATTTGTTAGCTGTATCCTTGATTCTAAAAAATCAAATTCTTGACATAGTAGGCTATGAGAGCTTTTTGTTGCTTTGTATTTTGGCTAAGAAAATTATTTCTTGCACTTTCTATTTATAAAGATGTTATAACACATTGCACCCACTTAGTGTAGCTGTTGTTTAGAGACAAAAAGATGTAGGTGTTAAAGTGAAATGTGTGTTTAAAAAATCCTGGCATAAGGGGGGACCTCAAAATAACAAAGTTGGCTTGCATCTACCTGAGAAGAGCTGGGGTTTCATATCAAATTGAGAGTGAAAGGAGCTGTTGGGGTAGGCGTGCTGTTGCTGCAAGTTGCAATTTTATTGCGAGTTGCCAGCTCTGTGTGTGTGTGTGTGTGTGTGTGTGTGTGTGTGTGTGTGTGAGTGTGTGAGTGAAAGGTGTCTGATGAAGGCAGATAAGTCCATGTAGAATAGTCTACCTCCCACTGAAGACTGAGCATCTTCCAAGATCGCCCTGTAGCCCTCCGGGCAGGAAGCGGCGTCCCTCGGCCACTGTCCACCTCGTCCTCTTGTACTCGCTTCAGCTCCTCTACCTCTGAGCACTTGGCTGAAGAAAGAGTGTGTTTTCGTAGCAAGTGAAGGAAAGCAGACACACAGTCTAGAGGTCGAAGTGTCACAGTTCTCCTGGTCACGTACAGATGTTGCTCCTTAGCTCCGGTGTCCAAATCAAACGGTGTCAGAATGCTTCGGTTTACTGCTCTTATCTGCTGGCTTCTATTTGGCAAGAGTAGCCAGTGCATGTGGAATCTTTCTGGTTTTTTTTTTAAAAGATGCACCAAACCCCTTTTAATGATGTGAAAATTTTGTTTGACTCCTGAGCTGTTTTTTTGTTAATTGCCATTTGTAGTCCATGACTGGGGGGCCAGATGCTTAACCATATTTTCCCGATGCTGAGCCTTCTGCCAGTATCTTGACACAGAGGGATGCGTGACATGGGATTTTGGATGACTTGTTTTGCTTTTAGTCAGTCCAAAGAGATATTCCTGTTTTTAATGCCTGTGCTGTTACAGTAGTCAACATGGCTTTGCTTGAGTGTTGTGAGTGTCAGAAAATTGAGTTTCAGTAATAAACTGCCACGAGGCACACCACCTAATCTTTAAATCTGGTTGTGACACTCAGCTGACTTACTGTTTGGGGCGCTGGTACACTGAGCCATGTCAGGCTACCTACATTTTGAACACATGTTCTAGGTTAGGAAGGACTCTTGGCCCTTTCACAGATCTCCTGTGGCCCTTTCCACCTTTTCATTCTCAGGCACTGGCTGGTTTTAACATCTAATATTCTCGGGTTAGGAGTGAGAATGAGAGCATGATCTGTTTTCACGTGTTTAGAGGTTGACCTCTGTGTTTAGGTACTAGCTGGTTAAGTATTTGCTTCCCTGGTGACTGGGAAGGGCAAGCGATGATTCATGTGAAATTCCAGATAATGAGACAGGCATTACTCTTAGGTGAGCCCTGATCTATTCACCTCTGCCTGAATACAGCATGAGTCCTGGAGGGAGATGAGGCGGGAGATCATGTGAGTCTACTCACAACAGCTCCTGTTTCTCTTCCTTTCTTTTCTCTCTCTCTCTCTCTCTCTCTCTCTCTCTCTCTCTCTGTGTGTGTGTGTGTGTTTCTTAAAGCACAGGGACAGGACCCCTGGGCAGAAAGAGCTGCCCAGTTATTGTTATTCTAACTGTAGAATAATTGTCAGCCTATAAGCCATTCTAATATCCTAGACTCAGGAATTAACTCCTGCTTAGGAAACTTCTTCCCTCTGGCTTATCTTTTTGTGCCAAGTCTGTTATAGGCCTGTCCCCCGCTGTTTTGCTATAACGCATACTTAAGTGCAGACTTACCTAAATCCGAAATTTACTGTTGGCAGTGTGACCTGTTACAGCCAAAGTGATTTACTTAAAAACAAAGCAAAAAAGTGAGAAATGCCTAGGTCGTGTCTTTGGGGCACATATTAAATGTATGAATCTGAGAGGAAGCATGGAGTCTTACCTTTCTTCCCTCTGGCTTGAGTGAACACTGCCCTGAATGCTTTTTATTACAGGGCCAGTTGACCTAAGCCAGTAGTTTTCTATCTTGGCTGCATATTAGAATCACCTGGGGCATGTCAAAAATGACTGTTGCCTAGGGCCCCCGCCAGACACGCATGTTGAATTGGTCTGCTGTGCAGCTTGGGCTTTAAAGGCTCCCCAGATGATTCTCGTGGGCAGCCAAGGTTGAGAGTCACTGGCCAGGTAATCTTGAGTGGTCTTCAGCAGGATAACCTCAATCTGATTCTTTTTGTGTCCTAAGATACCTTCATTGATACCCCAGCATGGCTCTGAGTTTAAAGTGGGCCAAGGCCCAGGTGGTAAAATGGATTATCCATTTGTCATCAAAGCAATTCTGGGGAGAGATGTCGCCATCCATCCAGTTTCGTCTCTATACCAAATACAAGGTGTGAGTAAGTAAGCAAAACAGATTTTCAAAGTCTGGTCTCAAGAATCCTCGTTTCTTTGCATATGTGATTTGAGTGGAGATTTCTCAATTCTGCTAGCTAAAATAGAGCACTTGAACTTATTAAAAGGGCCAAGCCCAACCCACCTAGGATGATTTCTATTTATAAAATAAACAGGAAGCATTATTAAAGTTAATGGAAAAAGAGAAGGATCCTTCCTGGGGGTGATGGTGATACATTTCATTATTTGTCTCTTAGACTGTCTTCTAAGTGGGATTTCGATGTAAAGTAACTTTCACTTTTCCTTGGGTTTTTTTGTTTGTTTGTTTTTGGGGTTTTTTGTTTGTTTTTGTGAATGAAATGCACTAGCTAAGGCTTAAATATTTCTGAATTTTACATGAAATGTGAAATGAGTCATTTTAGTATCTTTATTACAGGATGTCAGAGACCTAACCTAGTAATTCCTAAATGAGGTTCCATATCTTTCTTTCTTCCTACCCCAGGCAGTAAAAATGCCTGTCCATGGCAACTTCACACATGGTCATGGGAAGGGGAGAACTGTATGGTACCTTAAAAGTGAGACACCCCCCCCACCCCATTCAAACTGACTAGCTACCAAGTGATTTCTCATCCATGATAGAAATTTTTGTTTAAGAGCAAGTTCAGATATAGCAGGCTCTTTTCTGAGAGAATTCTGGGCACCATAGAAATGTTCATTCATATATTCCCTACAATAACTGATACTTTACATTTCAAATATGTGGTGTGTTCAAGAAGAAAAATCGGTTAGAAGGAAAGATTGGCCAGTGCAGAGAACTGAAGTAGCATCAGGCTATGAAATTTCATTAAAATAACACGGAGGCCTGGCTGTTTACATCGCATGTAAATGCTGCAATGTCTTTTCGAGACAATGCCTCCAATGCCTTAGAAAATTTATGAAGGCTTCTTGATATGGGGTGGAATAGAAAAACAGTAGCCTTTGGGACTTGCACGCATCCAGAGAGTAGGGTGTTAGGGTTTCAGACTGAGGAGGATTGTGGAGTACTGTGAACCATTGTTGAACTTTATGCAAATCACACTGCACTGGATTTTATGATTCCTGGGAGGAGTGGGGGAGTAGACGAGGAGGACAGGGAAGTAATGGTACAGAATATTAAACTTGTTCTATATTTTAAGCAAGGAATGAAACAAATCCCCTATCAGGAATTCTCTGTCAGGACTGTGAAGCTCAGTCAAGTTCTCTGCCCTACTGGCTTGGCTTCCTGATTACTCTTCATCCTCTAAGGAGTCCTTTCTGAACGTTTGATTACAGTTTCGCCACCCTCCCCGTCCCCCTACTCAGCAAAAGAAAAACATTCCCAAACTACAGAAATGTGTTCTCAGTCCATCACCTTTTTATCTGCTCTGGTCTGTGTTCACAGTTTTAGCCCGTTGCATTATTTTGTGATCTAAGGGCAGAACTTGAAGAGATCTGCCCATTCAGGAAGGAACCGAAGGCCTCTCCTTTACGAAATCTTAAAACCAGAACTCTCCATCTTCGGCATGTCAGCATAAGTGAGTAAAGGGAGAAGTACATTTGGAAGAGCACTTAGATTTTCTGGCATCCTCCACTCACGCTGCCCCTGAGAGGAGAAGAGAAGGCTGAGGGTTCAAAGATAGAAAAGTCAAGGTATCTGAAATGTGGTTTCCTTCAGATGGACGTGGTCTGAAAGAAATCTGTCCACCTGTTCTCTATGGTGCTTATATGGTGGGTGACAGCTGTCCCCCATCTACCTGTCCCTGGCACTGTGCCTTCCCACTGGTCACTGTGAAAAGCAGATCACACTGGACTCAGAGGCCAGAACCCAGGACCATTTCCCCCTTCTCATCTTGAGCCCATCACTTCTTCATACAGCTAATAATGTAGCATTTACTTCTCTTTGGAAAACTCTTGGGTTTGTCCCCCAAGAAACAGTAAAGGATTTCAAGGAAAATAGTCAGAAAATAAGATTCTGGTGGTAGCTATCAAATGAAGAGATTATAGGACAATTTCTCTTCCCCTCAGCTGATGCCCTGTCTTCCTGCGTTTTTTAAAGGCTACCATGATATTTGTAAGCGACAAACTTAGGTAACATTTTTTCACAACTTGCTAATCAAAGATTCATATTAAAACAGACAATCAATTTCTAAAATGTTGTTATCCCTGAAAGGGAATGACGTAGAATTTTAAACTGTAAGAACCTATCAGTCTGTTTTTTCCCTTTGAAAAAACAAACATTTGAGGTTTGTGTCTTTCATCTGAAGCTATTACACCATTAATAGAGATGCCTCAGAAAAGTCAGTGAGCCGGGCGAGCGGTCCTCCATCCCTGAGGGTGCTGGCCTGGGTCCGTGCATCTTATTTCCTTAGAGAATATCTGTTTTTATTATGACCTTAATTATAAATACCTATATATAGGAATAGGATTTTCTCTCACCCCACCCTCTTTTAATCATTGTCACTTAAATGTAAACCACACCTCCCCTCACCCCCCTTTTACTGAACAAATGCACTTTAATTCCTAAGGAGAGTGGCTGTTTCTGGCCCTGAAGCCAGATTACTTCAGGAGGAGAGTTGAGGAGGGAGAACTCCTGCCAGACCCTGTGAAATGAACCAAATTCCTTAATGTCAACACACAAATCCCACCCATTTTTAAGCTGTCCCCAACACCCTGCCAAAGGGAAAACAGAAACAACCAAAATGAAGTTTAAAATGCCTACCCTGATCGTAGAAGTTTCCCTGGGGAAAATACCCAATATTAAGTTATTTTCTCAGCTACCAAACTGTCAGAAACTTCTATGTTGTTCTGTGGGAGGCTGAGATTTCTTTAAGCAAAAAGTCAAGTAAAAACTTAAAGGCTATAAGCTATGATTCTGATTTGTGTCATTTCTAAATATTAGATTTGTTCTCTCCCTTAATTTGACAGGTGTTCTCAGTCTCTCCTCCTGTAGATTCTGTCCTTCCCCTGATGACAAGCCAATAGTACTTGGTGGGGTTGCATGTCTCCTAGAGCCCCAGAAACCCTGTCGTGTCGGGGGCGGGGGGAGGGCAGGAGGGCGGGCGAGACTGGGGTTGGGGGAGGGACATTCAGAAAAAGAGTGAAGATATGGGTTTATATAAACATATTTAAAGCAGTTTAGCAAAAGCTTTCTCGTTGAACAGCTTTAAGAACAATGTGAATGAAATCTTAGCAACTTGGTTAGTAATTTGAAAAGTCTATTAATGTATACTTGAAATTCTGTTTGTATAAAAATACATTTTCCTCTTTATTTTAACACTGTGTAAAAGAACATTATGCATGTGAGTGGTTTGAGAATTAAATTGTTTAATACTCAGATTTGACTATCTGGTTTTTCTGTATATAGAAATTAATTCTTTTACAATTTTTGGTTTTTTTTTTTTTTTTAGTATGATGGGAATACTGACATTTCGGGCTCCCCCTGCCCTTTCGGGATGGTTACCAACCTACCATCTTTCAGGATGCAGCTGTAACGTATTTCCTTCCATCACTTTATTTTCCTTTTAAGATTTTATTTCTTTATTTTAAGAGAGAGAGCATGTGCGCAAGCGAGCGTGGGGATGGGGGAAGCGGAGGGAGAGGGAGAAGTGGACTCTGCCAGGTGCAGAGCCCTACGTGGGCCTCGGGGCTCGATCTCATGACCCTGACCTGAGCCGAAACCAAGAGTTGGAAGCTTACCCGACTGAGCCACCCAGGCTCCCCACTCCTTCACTTTCTTGACCCAGGTGTGCTCACTGGTAGAGAACAACCGATCGAGCACTCGCTTGACCAAATGCCCACTAGCATCTCCATCCATATCTCCGGTCCTTGTCTTCATTTCATGGGGCAAAGTCCATTCGTAATTGGGAGTAGTTGTGTTTATTTTTACTTGTATCACAAAGCAAAATAGGAAGAGGTGCAAAAAATAAAGAACACTTCAGTTATCACAAGGGTTGGCTACTCTGCCCGTGAAGATAATAGTGTTCAGAGCAACTTCCCTTATAAGAACGAGGAAGGGCCTGTTGGCCTTGAAGGTCACCTTGTTGGGGTTCAGCGAACGGCCAGCAATCCCAATGGCAGTACTTGCCGCTGCCTCACTGCCTTCCTCATTGACCTGCAGACCAGACAGGAAACAAAAGCCTGCATTAGCTCCTCTGCAGTTCACTGGACGCGGTAAATACCCACAGACGCAGCAGTTCCTCAAAATGCTATTTGTTTTCCAGGGGAAAGTACACTTGGGTCAGGTTGCGTTCCCACCAGAACCTGACTTTTATGCCTTCTTTCATCCAATGAATATTGATGTAAGCACTTGTGTTCCTCCAAGCCTTGTGCTGGGTGAGAGCAAGGATTCCATTCCGAGAACTCCTGAGCCAGGAACATAGATGTACTCGAGGCGGTCTCGTGTCTGGCTGGCACCGTGGTATGGGGCATTGCAAGAAGGTTATTTTGTACCAGATGCTAAAAGAGATTTTGACTCAAGATCAGAACTCTAGAGCTGAGGTAGTTTCACTCTTGGAGCATCAAGATCCCCGACAGAACTACCCCAAGCAGCCGCTCAGGACGCTGCACCTATGAAAAGACCAGGGTCCTCTGGCTGAATGAGGTATTTTTTGGAGTAATAGTCTGACACAAGTTACACTTGCTGATAAGCAGAATTGCCAGAGAGACACCTTCAGAAAATTTCCCTTGGGGACCCAGAATATCACCAAAACTCTGTCCCTGCTTCTTAATGAAAGCATTTCAGATCCCTGAGCTTTGGGGAGCTGGTTGAAGACAGTTCTCTCCCTGTCACTCTTCTTCCCTGCTTCCTCACCATCCGATGCCCCATCTCCCCATGCTTTTCATGGTCATTCAGGACTGGATTTGTGAGCAGAATGGAGCTTTTGCAAGACAGGATCATCTTATTCAAATCAGATACTGGCTTCTAATGGCTTCCCAGGAGATCTACATCAGTTGGAAACCAGTATATTGGGTTCCCAAGGTTCTCAAGGAAAACAACTTTGATCCAAGAGCTATGGAGAAACCTTGCGCCATTGTTCAATGGGCTAAGAGGGATAAAGTGAATCCAAACCTCTGCTTCTTCCTAACGGTAACTCAAAGACCTCAGGGGTGTCTGAGGTGACTTCTTCTATTTAGGGTCCTTAGAGGAGGATTTTTCAATCATGGTTAAGATACTGAGGACATGGCCTCCCTCGCAGTCTTCCTAAGTGTACTTCCCTTCATAATCCATATGGCATGTGTACTTCCAAAACTATTAATCCAGTACTTTTGTAAAATCCCTAGGTCTGGTCTCAGTACCTTTAAGATACAGCCCTCTGCTCTTGCTGTTGTCCTACAGGTCACTGACATCTGTGGTCCTATAGATTATATCCCCACATTGAGGATTTGGGCACCCAGCTCATAGCCTTTCTGGCCACCCTAACTCCCGCTATCATTTGATGCAGACAAAATATCCTGGTAGGAGACCCAGTCAACACCCTAACCTCCCCTTCCTTTCATCTTGTGAACCCCAATGAGCATTACCCTCACCCTACCTAGTCTCATGGCCATGCCTTGAACTAGCCATCTCTCAGACTTGTTCTACCTTTGAAATGATAATAATGACACTATCCTCTCAGACTATTACTTTTTTTTTTTTTAAGCTATTGCGTTTCCTCACTCTTATGACAATTATTCTGCCTTCCTTCTGTCCTTTGATCCTTCCACTTTCCTCCTAACTACATTTTCTCACTGAGCTTGGACTCTGCCACTATATTTACTAGCACCATGCTCTGAAACTTTTTTCCTTTGACCATAACCTTCTTTCTTTGTGGTTTCCTCAATCCTCAATCCTCAATCCTCAATCCTCTCTGACAGTGGCTATCTCCTTTTCCTCATAGCCCGGTTCCCCCAGAGAACAGTGCTTTCCAAACCTGGTCGTGGATTAAAATCTGAGGAGCTTTGTAAATATGCTGATTCTCAGGCCCCATCCTGGATTCTCGAAGAGTCAAGCTTCCCACTTAACTAGTGCTACTGGTCCACAGTTCAGTATTTGTTTGAGAACCAGAATTTCTACAGGCTTTAATATAGCTATTACTCTAGTAAAAGGTTCCACGGACACCTGAGTTGGGGAAACACTAGGTTAAGCAACATATTTAAGTTTCTATTTTAATTCCAGGGAGTTAACAGTGTTATATTAGGTTCAGGTGTACAATACAGCGATTGAACAATTGCATACATTACCCAGTGCTCCTCACAGCAAAGTGCACTCCGTAATCCCCACCACCTATTTCACCCATCGCCCCCACCCACCTCCCCTCCAGTGGGTTAAACAATATTGAACCGGTTTTTTCACTGTGGAACTTAGACGCCAAAATGCCAGCGTGCATTGTTTATTTCCCAAGAGGAGGATACACATTTATTTCACCACCAAACTGTTTTTGCAGCGTAGAGTTCTGCTTCTTTGGAACACACTTTAGGACCTGATCCACTCTCATCAGCTCCCCTTCTACACCCTCCATTTGCTCTTCACCCATTAAAATCGGGCCTGTGCCCCTACTGTTCTAAATTCCTTAGGGAATGGTAACCTGTGGTCAATTTTCAATCTTGTTACTTTGTTTCCTTAAAACTCCTCCCTGGGTTTCTGTGAGCACCTGCTCTGCTGGTTCTCCTCCTCTGAATTCCTTCTCCGTGGCCTTTGTTGTCTTCTTTTCCTGTGTCACCCTCCCCTAAATGTTTGACCTGCTTCAGGAGAAGTAGCGGGAGGGAGGGTGGAACAATGGGACCATGAGGGCTTCAGGGGAGGGCTCTCTTGCAGAGCCTCGTGGAGGAGGGGGCTACAGATCTGGGGTTTGAGGGACACTGGAAACATGCCTTTTTCCACAGTCGTGTCCTGCTGTTCACGCACCTGCTGTAAGACCATAGACGCAGTGGAGCAAGAACCTGGATCTCCAGGAGCTCAGTTATAAATCACATGAGATTATAAATCACATGAGATATTGATATACTGAAAAATGAAGCGACAGCATAAGAAGAGAGCAAAGAAAGGTGTACCCACCTCAAGAAAGGCCTTATGGAATGCATCTGAGACATAGAGGTCGCTCCGGCCTTCTGCGATTATACCTAGAAGGAAGACCAGAAAAGGTTCTGTGGAATGGGAGAAAGTCGGCTTCGACCCACAGAAAGGAATTCAGTTTGAATTAAGAGGTCCTTTGGGGCTATTTTTGCAAAATAAAAATCCTGAACCCTCACCTAATGATCCTCCCTAAATAAATAATATTAAAAAGAATAAAGTTCTTTAGGCTTTTTCAGCCTGGATCCTATGAATTTAATCTCACACGTCAGCTCTTGGAGGGGGGGCAGGCGACTCTGTTCTTAAAGAAAAACTCCCACTCCACCTAGTAGGAATGTCTTTCTTTTCAGTCTGACAACATTTTCAAGAGAGAAGTCGGTTAGACCTAGTTTAATTTTTTTTCACCTTTATTTTTTTTTTTAAGATTTTATTTATTTATTTGACAGAGATAGAGACAGCCAGCGAGAGAGGGAACACAAGCAGGGGGAGTGGGAGAGGAAGAAGCAGGCTCATAGCAGAGGAGCCTGATGTGGGGCTCGATCCCACAACGCCGGGATCACGCCCTGAGCCGAAGGCAGACGCCTAATCGCTGTGCCACCCAGGCGCCCCAACCTTTATTTATTTAAGTAGTCTCTACACCCGATGTGGGGCTCGAACTCATGACTCCAAGATCAAGAGTCACATGCTCTTCCCCCGAGCCAGCCCGGGGCCCCTGGTTAGACCTCGTTTATAGGCAGCCTATTAATGGTAAATTCAATTTCTTAACGTTGTAAACTTCTCTTGTAAAAAGATATTTTAATGCATATTTTTGAAGGATGGTAGATTGTAGGACCCAAGACCACTATTGCTGAAGTCTCACAGCTATGGAAGGTTGGCCGCATCTGCTGTCCAAGTGACTTTAGGGGAACTCATGAGCCCTTTGGAATATCGGGCTGTTCAACATCAGCGATGCCTATTTTGTGGGACCAAGATGTCCCCAGCTCTGAATCACATCTTTGCTTTGAGTTCTGATGTCTTTTCATGTTCTCTCCCTTGTCCCATCCCACACTTCAGTTACAGTCTCATTCCAGGGCCAGCTGCGCTCCTGGAGATCCAGGCGCCAACTCCCCGGGATACAGAAGAGGAGCCAGACCCCGGGAAGGAAGGGTTAGCAGTAGCGCCCTCGCTCTACTCCTGACCCGTTGCTCTTTTCTCCTCTTTCCCCAATTCTTTCTCCTTTGCTCAGACCACCTGGCGGGGGGGGGGGCAGAGGGAAGAGACACGCCCTTCCGAGGCTCACCTGGGAGCCGGGACTTGTCGGGGTTGAACAGGTCGACGAGGCCCATGTCCTGCAGCTGCTCCTTGACGCTGAAGCTGTCCTCGATGCGGAAGCGCGGCACGTGCACCACCAGCAGCGTCTCCGTCGTGTCATCCAGCCACTCCTGCAGCATCTCCGGGGTGAGCTCCTGCTCCACCTTGGCCAGGCGCTTCTCAGGCTTGGGCAGGATGAGCACCATGGTGATGTCATCGCCCTTGAAGGGCAGCTCGAGCACCTGGGTGCCTTCTGCCACTCGCCGGTAGCGGAACTTGCCCTCCTGGTACATCATGGAGGCCGAACACGACTCCCCGTTGGCCTTGTAGAACAGCTCCTTCCTTGTGTTCTCGGGGCTGAACTTGGACTTCCACAGGCCCTGGGACGAGACAGCAGGGGGGAGAATCACCACGAGGCCTAACCCCTCCGTAGGCGAACACTGACGTGGGAAATAGTCACATGATTTTATCACGCTCACGTGTAGGCAGAACGAGCAGGACAGATCACAGGGCTCTACGTGAACAGGTTTACAATGACTATGGCAGGGTGATGGGATTATGAGTGTTTTTTTCTGTGAACTTTTCTGTATTTCCCAGATTTTCGGCAGTGGCTGTTTATTGGCTTTATAACTAGAAAAATAAAAACTAAAACCGAGAACAACCTACTGGCCTCTTCACAAGCGTCTTTTTGAATTTAAATTGAATTGCCTTTTGCTTTCCGCCTGCCACCCACCTCTTTCTCAAGGGCCCTCCTCCAAAATGCTGGCCTCCGCCCGCAAGAAATAAAGGCCAGACACTGATAATAACCCAGGGGGTTGTTTCGGAGCCCTGCCCGGCAGAGGGTGAATCCTGGCTAACTTCTGCTCACAGACGGAGGGACCCTGGGATACAAGCCATCCCTTCAAAATTTTTTTTCTTTTTTTTTTTATTTTTTAAAGATTTTATTTATTTATTTGACAGAGATAGAGACAGGCAACGAGAGAGGGAACACAAGCAGGGGAAGTGGGAGAGGAAGAAGCAGGCTCCCAGCAGAGTAGCCTGATGTGGGGCTCGATCCCAGAACGCTGGGATCACGCCCTGAGCCGAAAAGGCAGACGCTTAACCACTGTGCCACCCAGGCGCCCCCCTTCAAAATTTCTGAGTTGTAATTACCATTCCTTGTCCTATTCTGGCTGGTTGATTTGGGGACAAGTCATTTAACTCTTTGAGTGGTGGGTCACTTACTCAGGCCCCTCAGGAAGCCTACGAGGGAGGTGTATCATTATTCCCACTTTATACATGCAGCATTTGAGGCATAGAAAGTTCTCCGGGACTCACCTGAGATCACAGAGCAGGAATGGAAAAGGCAGGATTTAAACTAAGTAATCTTTCTGAGAGGCCCAAGTTCTCGTTGGTGATATGAGAATAAAGAGGGCTAATAAACAGCAATGTGTTCTGAAAACTGTAAAGGGCAATACACATTGGGTAACTACAACCTTCTCCACTCTGGGGGAGAGGGAGACCCCAGGAGCCAGAGTGGTTGGCACAGCGGTGACTGGCTGAACTCCTGGGCTCTGTGCAGGAGTAAGGGGTAAAGAGCACGACCCAGGATGGACAAATGTGCCCCAGTTCCCCCCATCTTAAACCTTGGCCCTCCTGAGTATCAATGGTCTGTTTATTCCCAGTACCCTCCCCCTCATTCTCCTTCCTACATGTCTTAAGTTGAAACAGCCTTTAGAACTCTCAACTCTGAGAAAGACAAAGCCATCCGCACAAATTATAGGAACTCTGCAAAATTTGGAGTCAGCCTGGCACCTGGAGGTTCAGAAGCTTCAGGCAAGGGGAACTTTGAGTCACTGTTGAAGCTGCTTCAGATGATGGAGAAAATCTCATCACCGAGGACTGTCAACGGAGTCTGTCTTGCTGTTCCAGATTTCAAAACAGAGTAAACTGGATAGCAAAAATTGTCACACATGTATGAGAGTTCATCCCAGACCATACTTTGCAGCTGTGCATGCTAAGTTTGTGAGTGTGTACGCTCTTCCTTGGGCCCAGAGACATGACCAGGCCCTCCTGGACTTCAGGCCAGCAGCCATGGCCCTAGACGTGGTCCTAGATTCTCAGTAAACTTGTATTTCTGCCCAGGCCATGCATGGACCGTTTCGCAGAGAGGACCTATCTAATGCCTAATGGTGTGAAAGCAGGTGAGGTGAAGGACAAGAGGAAGTCCTCTGGGCGATTTTGAATACCTTGAAGTAAATGGTGTTGACCAGCACCAGGACCGTGAGCGGGTTGATGGCATCCTGGGGCACGACATCAGTGATACGCCCTTCGGTCTTATTGGATACCCATTTGTTGATGATCATTCTGGACTGCTCTGCATTTTCCTGAGGAGAATAGGAAACAAATCTACCCACCTGTGCTTTCAGTGAGCTTCTCCACTTCCCCACGCAGCATTTCATTTTATTCACCAGCCCCTTGCCCTCTCCCACCATTTCCCACTCTAACCCAGACTGGGGAGAACTTACATAGCTAGTATAATGCCATGAATCTTCCAGATGGTTAGTGAATTAGTAGTTAGATTAATAAATTAGATGTTAGTAAAATTAACAGAAGAGAGAGAAATAAAGAGAAACAGAAATAAAGGAACAGAAAAGAAGAAAACAGTCTGGGAAAAAGAAAACAAAATGTTATTTTTCCGGACATGTCCAGAAGCTAGTGAGTTATGCAGGGGTGAGGGGCACGAAGGATGCCCATGTGGTCCAAAAAAAAAAGAGGGAGAGAGAAATGCTGATTGAATAAAGCCAACAGACTTCTTTGTTGCAAGGCTTCATCAGAAAACTTCATAGGCTTGGGTGCCTCACGAATCTCCAAGAGGAGAACACGGCATGCACCATACACCAGTTTTATTTGACCACGATAACTTTTAAAAATTAAATAAGGTGTCTTGTAGGACTGGCATCTCCAGAGTTTTTCGGTCTTGGTGAATAACAAGAAGAATTTCTTTATACAACTTTCTCAGAACAGTGGCTACAATCTAAGCCATAGATACCACTGATGTCTCGGATTTCAAGCAAGCAGATTTATTCCAGGGGTTCTGACTTCCAGTCCCTCCCCACCCCCAACCTGCCTTCAACCAGCAGAGCCGCGTTCGTTTGGATCCTGGATCCTGCTTCTCTACCTTCTCAGCCTCTGAGGGAAGACGAAGAACTCTGAGCCCTAGGACGACATCTGCGACTCACCTTGAAGTCCAGGGGCTGAAGCTTGGCTCCGTACACCGCCTCGCTGATGTCCTGGTATGTCTCATTGAAGGTAAGGGATTTGTCTCCAAAAAGGCGGTTGGCCGATATTAACTCCGAGGATTTGTTGACTTTTCGATAGAGTCGGCAGTTCAGTTTGGCAAAGAAAAAGTGCACCTGGTCAGATGTCTTCTCGGAGATGGTATCGAATTTAAAAACCTGTGGAAGCCAAAGACAATGGTGGAGAAGCCTGGCTAACGTGGTGGGGAGCACAGTGCTGGTCAGTCTCTGACCAACAGCCACCCCGTCGAGGGGCTCCTCCAAGAGCAGGCCCCGACACAGCACGAGTGCTCCGCTCACGTCTGGTACATGGACACACGGATGCAAGGAGAGGAAAGGGTAAGCAGGAGACGGGCGGAAAGCACAAAGAGCTGGGGGACCGCCTAACGTCTCTCCTGGGCTCTAGCCCAACGCACAGGTGGTTTTGCTGGTGTCCAGGAACGAGGCTAGGTGGAAGGGCTTCAGACTCTACCTCCATCAGCTGCTTGAGGGTGTTGTCGCAGGCACCCAGCTTGGTCATCGCGAAAGCTGTGGAGATACTCAGGGGCGAGAGGAAAATGTTGTCGTTGTCATTCTTGGAGTCCGCCAGGTGCTGGTAGAAGGCGGTGGCAAAACGGGAATTGGCTCTGGACAGTTCCCAGACTCGCCGGTTGGTGGCCTCGGGGACCTTCTGCTCTGCGCCCTCCTCCTCGACGGCCTTCTTCTCTGCGGACCGGTAGATGCACATGGGATTCACGGGAATGTCCCGGGGCTTGGCCGTGCAGATGTCCTCCACGGGGCTCCAGTGACAGGTCACACAGCCCCAGAGGCCAATGAGCAGCAAGGACAGAAGATATACCCTCCTAGAGCGGGGCAGAAAGCTGCGTTAAGCTTGCTGGGACAGCCCGTCCCAGACCTGCCCCAGTCAAGCACAGGCTTCCAGCCCAGCCGGCGTGGCCGGGAGGCGGGCCCCAAGCCTCGCGGAGTGGAAGGGCCCAGGGCAGGTCCAGTCGTGGACTCCTGGCACCTGGATAGTTCCACTGGCCTGGACATAGGTTGAAATTAAAATCGACTGTCGAAGCCACTGATGGTTATAAAGCATCGCGGGCCCAAGGCTGGAAGACATAAAGCATGCGCAGCTTCCGGAGGGCGAGCTGGACACGCGCACAGGAAAAACAGGCGGGGGCTGGAGCGCCGGCGCCGACGCAGGGCAGTAGGAGGCGCCGTTTACAGAAGCTGCTGAGGAAAGGCCTGCTGGATGTGAGAGGGCTGCAGACTGGATTGATGCCGCAGACATTTCAGACCCCGGGGGGTAAGAAGGGCTGAACAGGGCGAAGCCTCACCTAAGTGCCACAGCCTCCCCGGGCCTCTCCGACTCCAGCCCTACCCTCCCGCGGAGCTCCACACGGACTGCGTGCGGGACAAGTCCACCCGGACGGCTGAAGATTCCTTAGTGACCGCATTGTCCTTGTAAGTCTCCCCACCCGCCTGCTTCTCCCCCTCCATCCTCCCGCTCAGCAAATGGGAGCCTCCCGCCGGCGGACATCCAAGCCAGGACCCGGGGAGTCGCCCTGGATCCCTCCCGTTGTCCCTCATTAGTCAGAGCCTGGATTCAGAGAACTGTGTGTGCTGCTCCCTCGCGGCCTCAGTGCAGGCCTTCATCATTTCTGTGCCCGGGAATTTGAATGCTTCCAACACGGGTTCACCAAAAACAAATGAAATTAATCTCACTTTTTAAAAAAACGAGATCATGCTACTGGCAAATGAGGAGAATGGCAACACAAAGGCCCACCGAGAGAAAAACTCTTGTAGTATTTTTGTACAACGACAGGGTGGGCCGGGAGCGTGCTCTGGCTGGCTCGGGAGTCCGTGTGGATACTGAGGCTTCTCAGTTGCCCCCTGGCAGAAAAAGACATGCACACAGTGCGGAATGGACTCGCTGAGGTGGTCTGCGGGCTAGTGTCGGGCTGGCCGGAAGCTGGGGGCAGCTGAGGGGTACTCGGCTCCTTGTGTGAAGTGAGGCCAGTTCTGCAGCCCTTTAAGAACAGAGGCACAGGGTGGGAGAGAAGGAAAGACACTCAGGGAGATATAGAAGGCGCAGTGAAGAAGCAGAGAGAGAGAGAACCTTCCTTGCCATTCGTCTCCCCATCTTACTTGCCTTTAGTTTCCCTTTCTGTCCCTCAGCTACATTTGGAAATCCAAGTGGAGGCTGAGGGGAATCTGGGAGTGTTGTTCATGGGGGGAAGAAAAACCAAGATGGTGGTACACGGCCTCACTGTAGCCTCCCAAAACAACCCTTGTCAAGAAGGGAATATGTGTGGTGTCGAGGGAGGAGGGGACCTCACTGTGAGGCAAGGGAACAGGGCTGCTGTCCTTTAGTCAAAGGTCACTGAGATCTTGGAGCAGGGGCAATTGAGTGGAAGGAGAAGCAAAAAGGGAGTTAGGAGAGCCTCACAGGTTGAATTTTCCCTCTTTTCAGCTGTATGGAAGGCCTGGGAATTTGCGTTGGAGTGTCTCTTGGGCTGCTGTGGGGGCTGGTGCTGGCACAGCACCTCTACTCGGGGAAGACATCCCCTTTGTTTCTTGGGCTAAGAACCCAAGGTGTGGCTTACCCCAAGAGAGGGTGGGAGGGAGGGCGCTTGGAATGATGTCCTCCAAACACATCTTTTATTGTAACTACCAGGGAGAGGGCCTGGTTTTCTCTAAGTTGTCGAGGCCATCCTCAGGAGAACTTCGAAGGTCAAAAAACCCAATGAGGGCATGCAAAAGAGAAAACTTGCCTCTCTTACCTTTTTCCAGCAGCTACAGTTCCTATCCCATTGGAAAACATGGTTGCTAATCTTCCACAGGGCCAGCCGGGTGGAGATAGTGTGTTCTGAGGCAATCGCTCTGAAAACTGGTTCTTTCCTCTAAATCTGACTGAGGTTCCAGAAGCTAAGGTGGGGGAGGGAGCTGGTGACGAGGGGAAAACTGAGGTCAAAGGCTGATGACCAGCTTCCAGGGTTAAGCAAAGCGTAGAGCCCAGTGTTGTTTAATTAGTAGAGAAGTTTTAAAGTTCAGTCAGGTCGAGGGAAGGCAAGGCCCACCTCTCTCAGCCATATTCCCTAACTCTCTTCTTTATAGAAGAGGAAAAGGAGGACCTGTTCTCAAATTCAAACTTGGTCAGAAAATGCCTGACTGAGAACTTTCTCTTCAAGATTCTTTTTTCTTGGTTAACCAAACAAGGAGGTAGAAAATAGGTGAATGTAACTAGCCAGGTTGAATGTCCAGAAATTTCTAGCTTTCTCTCTGCTCAGCTCAATATGCTCTCTTTCACAGCTCTCTTTTGGGGGAGAGAGAGAGAGTCCTTAATATCTAGTCAGAGGAGAGTATTCTGAAACAAGGTACTACCTTCATTAAGGCTTCTAAGGCCCAACGTGTCCACGACCCATACCAGGACACACAGGGGAGGAACTGATCCCACTAGGGGATCAGGAGACAAATATGGGGCAAGTAAAAAAATACGTGCTACTTCTGAAATATTTTTTATTTTTTTATTATTTATTTATTATTATTTTTAAAGATTTTATTTATTCGACAGAGAGAGACAGAGCGAGAGGGAACACAAGCAGGGTAAGTGGGAGAGGAAGAAGCAGGCTTCCCAATGCGGGGCTCGATCCTGGGACCCTGGGATCATGACCTGAGCCAAAGGCAGATGCTTAACGGCTGAACCACCCAGGCGCCTCAAATATATTTTTTTTAAGACTTTCTACATCCAACTCGACTCACAATCCTGAGATCAAGACTCACGTTCTACTGACTGAGCCAGCCAGGCGCCCTTGAGATACTTCTTTAAAAGCAAAGAAACCAAATCCTGTTTCTTTGTGTATATTGTTTTTACTTTTAGTTATTGGGGAGATTAAAAGAATTCAAACTAATGGAGATAAAGGGTAGGTTTATTTATATTTTCCTCTTCCTAAATAGCCAAAAACAATATCATAAGGATTGCTGCAACAGCACTCACAGGAAAAAGTATGCCTCCTTCCATGTGATTGAAGATTCTTTTTTTTTTTTTAAAGATTTTATTTATTTATTTGACAGAGAGAGAGACAGCCAGCGAGAGAGGGAACACAAGCAGAGGGAGTGGGAGAGGAAGAAGCAGGCTCATAGCAGAGGAGCCTGATGTGGGGCTCGATCCCATAACGCCGGGATCACGCCCTGAGCCGAAGGCAGACGCTTAACCGCTGTGCCACCCAGGCGCCCCTGAAGATTCTTTGAAAGTGGTACACTCATGGGTATAATTCATAAGTATATTTATGTAATCCATATTATTTTCTGTACTATTTGGGAGTAAGTTGCAGATATAGTGTCCGTTTATCCCTAAATAGTGTGAAGTTCCTAAAAACAAGCACATGACCTTACGTGACCATGGGGTACAATGATCAAAGTCAGAAAAACTGACCATGATATACGACTATATTCAAAATCTATAAACTGTTTGCCAATTGTCCCACCAAAGTTCTTTACATCAGTGTTTCTCAAACTTTTTGTCCTCAGGATCCCTTTGTAATCTTGTTAAATAACATCTAAGTATTATTAAAAACTGTACATTAAAAGTTTAACCTCATGCATCCATGCAGGAGTTCCCGGGGACTTCCTGGCGCTCCTGGACCACACTTTGGGAAACGTTGATTTAGTGCCCCCTCCTGCATTTTTTCCTTTTCTAGGATCACACGTTGCATTTAGTTGTCATGTCTCTCTCTCTCTCTCTCTTTTTTTTGGTTTACAGTCCAGAGGTCTTTTGTATTTTCTACACCTGTCATGCCATGAGTTCATAGGGAATGGGTTCCATCAGCTCAGGCTCCTTTCAGCTGGTCCCCACGTGAGCTCCTCTGGCACTTCAGTTGAACCAAAGTCTCTTTCTCTCCGGCTTCTTTTTCTGATGATTTTCCTTCACATGCTTCACGAAGCTATCTCAGCTCTTAGAATGCTTAATATGCTCAACATGCCCATTCATTCTCTTGGCAACAATCTTGCCCTTAACTTGTCTACAATAATGCCAACAGCATCCTGGGTAATGTTGCTGACTTTTCCAGTTTTACCATGTTTTAATATTCATGGGGCATTCTTTCTAGCACAGTGCCCATCCCCTTGATGTCTACAATTTCGTCTTTCTTGTGCATTTGCGTGTATGTGGCCAAAGAAACAACCCCACGTTTCCTGAAAGGCCTACAGAACTGACTCTCCTCTTTCCCTTTGGGTTGGTCCTTTTACAACCCTTCTGGCCGAAAGGGTGTCATGTCTCTAGTGTCTCCTGGTTTGAAAAAGTTGCTCTCTTTTGTCATTTTTTAAGAGTATAAGGCAGCTATTTATTTATTTTTTTTTTTACTTTTTTTTTTTTCCAGGTAGGCTCCATGCCCAGTGTGGGTCTTGAACTCTAGACCCTGACTGAGATCAAGAGTCGCATGCTCCGTTGACTAAGCCAGCCAGGCATCCCCAAGCCAGTTATTTTTGAAGAATGTGTCTTAATTTGAGTATGTCTGAGGTTTCCTCACAATTAGACTGAATTTATACTTTTTTGGGGGGCAGACATATTACAGAAGTAATATTGTGTCCTTCTCAGTGCATCATATCAGGAGACACGTGATGTCAATTTGTTCCATTACTGGTGTGATGTTAATAACTTTGATCACTTGGTTAGGATGGTGTCTGCCAAGTTTTGTTCTCTGCTGTAAAATGTGCAATTTTGTCTTTTTTATTAAATAAGTATCTTGTGGGCAGATACCTTGAGAGTATATAAATACATTGTTTTTCATCAAACTTTCACCTGCTAATTTTACCATCCCTCAATGATTCCTTTGCAAGACTTTTTAAGCACTGTACTTTCCCAGTTTTTTTTTCTTTTTTTTTTTTTTTAAGATTTTTATTTATTCGACAGAGATAGAGACAGCCAGCGAGAGAGGGAACACAAGCAGGGGGAGTGGGAGAGGAAGAAGCAGGCTCATAGCGGAGGAGCCTGATGTGGGGCTCGATCCCATAACGCTGGGATCTTGCCCTGAGCCGAAGGCAGACGCTTAACCGCTGTGCCACCCAGGCGCCCCTCCCAGTTATTTCTCATCTGAGTCCCTCAAAAGGATTATCACTAAATATTATTGGAAGTAAAAGAGATTAAGCTAGCACACTGTCTTGAGGGAATGTGGGGAAATAGGCCCTTTTACCCATCGCTTGGGAAGGCAGAATGCTGTGACCGTTTGAAAGGAAATTTGACAATACCAAAAATTACAAATGAATTTAGCCTTTGAGCTGGAAATCCCACTTTAAGAACTGTATCCTACAGATATATCTGCATGGGTGTCGATGAGATTACTAATTGTAACTTGATTTGTAGTAATAGAAGATTACAAACAACTTCCATCTATAAGGGACTAGTTAAATAAATAAACCAAAGTATATTCCCACCGGAAGACTGTGCCACTGTCAAAAAGAATGAGGATACTTTCTCTGGACTGGTACGGAAAATTTCCAGGATAACTAAGTAGGGAAAAAAGTAAGCTGCAGATCAGTGTTCGGTATGCTACCTTTCGTATCACAAAGTGGAGATGATGGGGTGAGGCGTGGACGGACAGGGGAGGATGCAAGGCTTGTGACTATGTACCTTCTTATTTAGTGTTCTACTTTTTTTTGGAGAGAGAGAGAGAGAGCATGCACACAAGCAGGGGGTGGGGGTGGGGAGGAGCACAGGGAGAGGAGAGAATCTTCATCAGGCTCCACACCCAGCACGGAGCCCACATGGGGCTCCATCTCATGACCTTGAGATCATGACCTGAGCTGAAATCAAGGGTCAGACGCTTAACTGCTTGAGCCATCCAGGCCCCCCTAGTGTTCTACTTTTTAACATGCCCAAGTATCACTTATTCACACAGGTCTTGACTCTGTGAGCAATAAGGGTGTCAGTGTTGCGTTCCACCGAGGCTTGGGGAGAGAGAAGTACCAGGGCGTGATGAAGGCGGCACCAAAGAGGGTCTGAAGCAGGCTGAGCCCCTGGCTGGTAACAAAGGAGAAAAGGAGAGGGAGACAAGCCCAGTTCCATGTCTGCAGGTGGAACAGAGGTGTTCAGGTGTCCCTGCTTGGCCAGATAATTTCTAATGGCTGTAGAATATTCCATGGTCTATAATTTAACCATGACTTCACCTTAGCTTAGATCAAATTCTTTACATCTTTGAATACAATCAATATAATAGGTGTCACTTTAGAACACTTAGTATATACCAGGATCTGTGCTGACGGCTTCACAGGCATTAACTTCTACAATTCTGTCAGCTGTTATCAGTTAGATATTATTATGCCCAGTTTACAGATGAGAAAACTGCTATTCACAAGGCTTAAGAACATGCCCCAATTACAAAGCTAGTGAAGCTGAGATTCAGACCCTTTGTGCCTGTCTCACGGGTTCTGTGCTCCTATAAGACAGCTGTGAAGAAAATGTCTCCCCGAATTAAAACTCACAGGGTCCCATTTTTTTTCTTGGGTTAGGGTTTATACGTCATCATGTGGTTCTCCTCCTCTGTGTATTCTCTACCAAGTTTGTCCACGACTCCCTCCAGATCCAGGGCCCCAGGCCCAGAAAGGACCCAAGGACTGCCACCTTCTTTGGTCACATATATTTTATTAGAGAGCTGTTGTCTCCGATGCACATTCCAAACGAGATTTTCAGTGGGTCTTTGGGAGTCTTTAACACCAGCCTAGTCTCTGGGTCTTATACGGCCCCCCCTTGCCTTTGCGCTGCCTAGATTTTCACAACCCCAAATCCCTTTCCTCAGCCTGGTTTGATGAGGAAAGGGAAAAAGAGCTTATATGCTGGGCAAGCTAATCTGGGTCTTCCCCCGCCCCCAACCTCAATGTTCTGTAGTGCTTTAACAATGGTCTATTTTGAAATACATAAAAGTATATTTAAATGGAATTTTTCATCTTCTAACCATTTCTGGCATTGGGGGCAGACTCTGTTTTTCTCTGAGGGGAGATAAGGTTGGAAGGAGCCAGAGGCTCTCTGTGCTCTGCTATGTTAGGAGCAGGTTTGAGGAGACACAGTATATAGCATTCAGTCACCCACTCTTTATTTATTTATTAGTTATGTATTGGGTTAAAGATTTATTTGAGAGAGAGGGAGAACGCACGCACGCGAGTGGGGGGAGGGGCAGTGGGAGAGGGAGAGCAGCAGACTCCCCGAGGGCGTGCAGTCGGATGTGGGGCTCCATCGAACTCGACATCATGAGCTGAGCTGAAACCAAGTCAGACACCTAACCGACTGAGTCACCTGGCGCCCCACGCTCTCTTTTTAAAAAATACTACTTTGAAGTTGAGTAATAAAGTTTAAAAACACCTCTTCCCCTGTCTGCCTCTCGTCTCAGTAGCAGCTCTTGAGCAGGTAATTCGGCTGATCCTTGCTGTTCGTTCCCTTATGTCCTGGGCTGTTCTATTCTTTGGCACCAAGACTATGACCTTGGCGAGTACAAACAGTAGAGCTGAGCTCCAGCTGCTGGTTACTGAGTAACTCAAAGCTTACCTCTTTGTGGAAATCTGGCGAAATACCTAGCACAAAAACCAGAGCCATCTCCAGCTCTCCTGGGCTTCCAGTGGATGAGGTGGTTATGCTATTTTAATTAAGGTGAAATAAAGTTTATCAAAATAACCCTGCATTATTATTGGGCAGCTTTTAGGTACACGTCTCAAAGCCTCTCACTGGAATTCGTTCAAATTCTCACACAGGTTAGAAAGTCCAGCTTTCGTTTCAGGGACACCAAACCAAAGCCACAAATATTTATTGAACATGCCCAGTGCACATGCCACTGGGTCTTCCACGTACCAGGTACTCAATAAATATTTGTGTTTGAAGAAACCCAGCTTCAGAGTAGTTTTGCTAACTTACTAACAGAAAAATACTTTAAATTTCTCTTAAATGGCAAGTTGAGATTATTAAAAAAGCTCTCTTATCCAGAGGAACTGACACCTTGCATGAACCAAAGTCCGGGGCGAGGGTATTCTCAGGAGGCTGAGCAGGACAGTGTTGCATGGAGTCAAAGCTTACTATCCTACTTTAGTCCGGGAAGCTGTAGGTGGTGAAAGGGAAAGGAGAAGACAGAGGGCAGAGGGAGGCATGGGGGAAAGTCAGCCGGAGAGAGGGGTTGGCTTGGACAGACCCAGAAGCAACAGGAAACAGCTAGTGAAGCCAAGGCCGAGGGGGTGTGTTTGGTGAGTATGGGTCAATCATGTGACTGGGGTCTCTCACCCACCACTGCTGAGGGGGGGCTGCTGTAGCAAATCGGCCCAAATCCATTTGAGGGTGGAGGTGGAAATGAGCATCTAGGAATGAATGTGGCTTCGTAGCTTTTATCCCTTCAGGACATATGGTTGGTGTTGGGCCCTTTCCAGGTGGCCAGTGCTGAAAACCAACAGATGTTGCTGCGGAATAGGTTGTTCCAACTTTGAACAGAGACGAGCTTCAGGAATCCCACCGTGTGTGCTTACCGAAGTTCAGCTCAGCAGGGAACAGTGCTGAAGGCAAAACCCTCAAGCTGCTCAGTGGGAGAAATGGGCCGGCCCACTCTGGAAAGGCAGCCCGTCATGCCCGTCATGCCCGTCACGCCCGCGGTCCAGGATTCCTAGGTCAGGTCAGCTCCCCGAGCTTGTCAGGATAACAAAAGGCCGAATTAGTTAGACGAGGAGGAGGACAAGCTTAGGGACTGAGGAAAATCAGAGGGCCCTGTAATTTAGATCATAATAGCATGAACTCTTTAGACTTGAGAGGATAAGACAATGATAAGCTGAGGTGACAGTAAGTTTTCCTTGAAACTGAGTATTTTCAAGAGGTAATTTTTCCCTTTAACCTGATGATGTAGGAATAGACCTAGTGTTTGGTGAAGGGAACCATGGGGAGCAGCTGACTTTGGTGGCACCTGCTTGGGTGTTTAGTAATGCCAATCATGCTTGTGCCATTTGTTGTCAAGCTGTGGCTCCATTACACACAATCTTGGACGTTCTTCCCTCCTCTTCATTCGCACTATCCTGGTGCTGGCCAGCCTTCATTACTTCTCGGAAGTCTACTGCAACAGATTCATAACTGGGTTTTCCACCTCAGGCCCAATTCCACTTCCAGTCACGATAACCACATCTTGCTCTGGCTTAGAATCTTTACTGATTTTTACTGCTAAAAGATAAAATTCAAAGGACTCAGAACTGTACACAAAGCTTTTCAAGGCCTAACCTCCACTTAACTTTTCTAGCTATCCCCAGCTCCTCGAAGTTCATTACAAGGCCACATTCTTTCATGATTGTGTATGCGCTCCCAGGCTTGGAGTGTCTGCAGTCCACCTTGTTCATCTTATAAACCCTTTCGTACCTTTAAGAGTCAACTCTTCAGACGTAAAAACCTCCCTGAATCAGCTTGCTTCCCCAGCTCCATGCATTCTCCTTGAAGTAGTCTGCAGGTAATGCTAATTGTCTTACATCTCATTCACCTCACGGAAGTCTGCTGATGGCAGAAACTGGATCTTTCTGCTTCTCAAATTGTTTTTTACTACTCACAAGTGCAGTCTTCGGACAAACAGGACTGGCATCAGCTGGGAGCGTGTTAGATAACAGCAGGCTCCACTCCAGACCTGCTGAAATGGCGACTGCACCGTAACAAGAGCATCAGGTGAGACGTACTGACACAGCAGCTCTCCAGTAAATGCGAATAAGGAGGCACAAATCAGATCCCTTCGTTGCCTGACTTGCAGCCTTTCCTTAGATTCCCTTTACTTTCGGAATAAAATCCAAATACTTTAGCGTTGTGTGCAGGCCCCTGTGGTCCAGCTCTACCTCATCTCACGCCACGGTCTCATTCCCTCTACTCTTGCCTCAATCACTGTTTCTGTAACACAGATTCTTCTTTCCAAAGACAAACTCACATATTCTGTTTTCTCTGACTAGCAGTCTCTGGTCTCCAACATTACCTGCCATTCTGTCCATTCTTCAAGTCTTACTTCAATGCAACTTCCTCAGGAAAGCCTTTGCTGCTCAGCCAATCAAGGTTAAGTCTTCTTTGTGTATTCTCACAGCTCCTGGCTCTTCTCTTTTGAAGACAATTGTGGCGGAATAGTTTTTTTGGTAATTCTAGTGTTTTGTTGACAATTGGTACCTGTTATTTTTTATTTTTAAAAAAGATTTTATTTATTTGAGCCAAGTGGAGAGGGAGAAGCAGGCTCCCCGCTGAGCAGGGAGCCCAATGTGGGTCTCGATCCCAGAACCCCAGGACCACGACCTGAGCCAAGGGCAGATGCCTAACCGACTGAACCCAGGTGCCCCTGTTACCTATTTTAAAACTGTATTCATGTCAATTTCCATAACTGGAGTCTAAGCTCCTTGAGGATAGACAGTATTCTATCTTCTACAGTGTGGTACATATGACTAAATACTCAATAAATCACTTCAGTAAATACCAAAGGGGGTGTTCACTTTTGATTTGCAAGGTGTTGCAAATAAGGGTGGCAGCCATTAACTAAATGGGCCACCATGTTGGAAAGTAGAGGGGATTAATTGATCATTGCAGATTAGCTGGTTACTGGGAATGAAATGCTAATATACACAAGAAACAAATTCACATTAATGTATGTGAGTCTCAGTGTAAAGGGTCAGAAAACACCCTACTGCTTGTGGGCAGGGTAGGCCTAGAATAGTGGCAAAGATGGCACAGCTGGTTTTGGAATTCCCACTCTAGATTTTTTAACATTCCAAGGATGGTTGCAGTAGTTACCACTCTTCATACCTTCTGACTTTTTTTTACTATGGTTCCTTCCCTTGAGGTCAGGTATGGTACCAAACAAAGGACACCTAATTGCTAATTGTTGGTAGGAGACGTAAATAACCTTCGTTGTTTATGTGTACTACTTTTCTTTAAAAATCAAGGAAAGGCCAGCCATTGTCAGTTATATACCTTTTAAAGATGTGGACATTTACTTATATAAACATGTTGCTATTATCACACCCAACAAAAAGGTCATTCCTAGGTCTTACCTAGTACCCAATTTCCTCAATTATTTCAAAAATGTCTTTGCACATTTGATTCGTTGGAGTCAGGATCCAAATAAACTCCACATGCTGCATATTTTTTCTCTTAACTTTCTTTTGAATCTACAGCAGTCCCTTCCCCTCCCCATTTTTCTTCTTCATACCATTGAATTGCTGACAAAGGCGTATAAATCAGTTCTCTAAGAGAAAATCAACCTACACTTAATCCTCTAATTGCAAGGAATGACTAATGGGTGGGGATTTCAGGACAATTAGAAGTCAGTAAGAATGGAAAGACAAAAATTTTGCATCAGGAAGGTACCCACAGGAAGTCCATGTCGCTTAAACATAAATAAGGTCCTGATTTAAGAGAAGCTGTAAGAACCAGCACTCTGGATGTTAGCCATGGAGTCTCACTGAACACTGACCCTGGGATCTCAGAACCACTACCTAGTTTACTGTGCAATCACTGTACAACTCAGGAAGGAATTTAGACCGTAGTGTATTTAAGGTTGGAGTAATTCCTATGATATTTCTACAAAACTGGCTACTACAAGTGTGTGTTTACTTATACATAGTATCTAATTCTCTATTTTTCACATAAAAAAAAGAAAGGTATAATAATCCCAAGGTTAGAATAAAATGGCACAGACTCGTTTATAAAAAAGACTACACATTTCTCATTAATTTATCATTTAATATAAATGCTGACAGAAAGCAGATAAAGACCTTGTAGACACTTTCATGTATTTACAAACCAAAAGGTGAATCACCTCCTTCTACTTATTAAAATACCCCTTTTATCTGCAACTCATGGGAGCTTTAAACACTAGTTAGGAGCAACATGAGGCTGAGTCAGTTTCCAAGGTAATAAAGAAAGGAAATAGCATTTTAACAAAATGTGGCATCTTTGATATAAACAACATGCACACAAATAGTACAAAATTGAAAAAGATGGCCTTAATCCTCTTGAAAACCTGACAAATATAACACGTACTTATTCATACCCAGAATTCTGCTGCCCTAAACATCTTCCTATTACTCTTTATTTCCACCTCACTTGTTTTGAAGGCTGCTTAAAAATTGGAAATATAAACACATTAAAAAGAGAAGAATATGGTCCATTTCAAACAGGGTTCTTTTTCCTATTCCAAAATACCTTTCAAGAGATAGTCTTCAAATCAGATTTCACAGTTTGCCAAAATCTAAAGAATCATTCACAGCTTGTGAAATTCCAACCCATTTGTCTTTTTTTTTTTAAGTTGAAAACACTTGGAAAAAGTAAAATTTCACAAACTACCAATTTAAAAATCAGCTGTCACTTTAAGACTCAATATTTTTATTTCTGAACAGGTGGGTGGAGACAGGCAAGAAAAAACAGGGAGCTGAGGCAAGGAAAAAAACAGGAATGCAAGAGAACTTTTTAAAAATGGTATTTTGTCTAGCACTGATTTATAAGGATAGGAGATATAAATTCTCACTATCCAAAACTAAATGATTTCATGAAGTCATTTTTAACCTGACTCAAATCTCATGGGCTCCTTTATTAACCTAAATTATTTTTGTCTTGTTAAATATACCTCTGCAGGGCACAATCACATACAATCAATACGATTGGTAAATTACACAAGCTCTATCCCAAGCAAATATGCATCAATGTTAAAAAGTTTTAAAAAAAAAACAAAAAACCAAAAACCAAAATAAACCAAAATAAAATCCACCCAAAAAGGTGATAATGACTGCAGAATGTCTCGGGGGAGACTGGTATGAGCCTAAAGACCAAATTGACCATAGTCAGGGGAAAAGGGTAGCAAGGGTAACAAGGGAAGAGACAACACACAAAGAGGAATCCCACAACTGGAAAATGTTTCAGTGGGTAAAAGATTTTGTTCATCATCTTAATTCGCTTTTTCCACTGCTCTTTTTCCAAAAAGTCATAGTATCGTCATAAAGTAAGACAAGAAGGCCTCTGGATCAGTGAATAAAATGGAAAAAAACAAACAAAAAACAAAAAAAACCTCCCCCCAAGTTCCTTTCATTTCCAGAAGGTAAGAAGAGAAAGGAGGAAGGGGGTCGGGGTGGGGAGGGGTGATGGCAATGAAAATGTGGGCAACAATACACCTGGAAAAAGCAGCTCTCAGGACAGTGCCTTCGTTGAACAGAGGATGTAAAAATGACACACAAAAGCTTAAAATACCTTTAAATCAGAGGAATATTTTATAGGATTATTTAGATATTACTGTAAGAATGGCAGCCAATCAGTGATTACACTATAAATGGTGATTTTAAAAAAAAACAGGCAATTCCCCCCCCTCCCCACATACCCCCAAATGAAAACCCAACAACAACTCAGCAACCAGTTATCCAATAGTTTCTTTCCATCCTTTTCTTGACCCCTTTATGCACTGGCTGGGGTGGGGGTAAGGGCTGCCTGACAGTTTCCAGTTATAAGATGACTCTGAGTGTACAACCTAAAATGGATGCCAAAGACTTGTGAGCTCTGTCTATTTAAGAGTGAAAAACAACAAAACAAAACAAAACAAAAAGCAGAAAGAGAGAGACCTCAGTACAAGAAAATAAGTCACCTTATCTAGTATATAATATACTAACTCCACAGGATTTAACTTCCTAAATACACATTTTTGGACACAATATTATCTTGAGGTTTAACTTCTGTCTCTTGAGTTACTGTGCCTTATAGTCTTGTGAAAATAAATGTTATTACTCTAGGGATGTTTTGTTCAGGAATAAAATTTAAAGTAAATTCAGTGTTTGGCTGAAAATTCAGAGGCTCTGAAAACAAGGATTCCAGTGGTGAGGTGAAGTCCCTTTATCACAATAGGATTTCAAAGGGCTCTACCCACTTTGTTCAGTGCAGTATTGAAAACCCACCTATTGGGAACACATTTATTATTAAAAGGTGTTACTTCTTCCTGGTGGTGGCAGTGTCCTATTATTTATTAACATCATAGCTAATATTACTTATCAATTAGGATTGGCTATATATGAAAACTTATCTTTAACAGTCAAAGCAATAAAACCTGAAAAACCAAATCTTAAGTTGGTATTTACTAAAATTAATAGTACCTTTTGACAAATACAGCTTTCCTTTGCAAATGGCTCAGAAAAGTTGAATTAAGAATTTAATAAAATATTAACTGCAATCCACCTACAACTCCCAATAAGTCCTTTCAGCAGGAAAATTTCATAAAGCTGAACTGAAGCAACAAATAAATATACAAGTCATAGCTGTCCAAGGTAGAAAGGGCATGAATGAGGACCAGCAAAATGGGTAAAATGATGACAGCAGTAGACTACTTGCTTGTTCAATCCCTAATGTTGAAAGTGAAATCTGCTTTAGTTTAGTTGCTCTAATTTTTTATCTAAAAGGACAGGCTGATTTTTCAGGGAAGAGATCATCTTGCAACACTATTATCAGGTATCACCAACTAAAAAATAAACACGATCAGGCTCTTTTAGGGGACAAATCTAAGCAAACGCTGCAGTTAAATTCCAGGCAGATTATTAATTTCTCCTAAAAAGTAACTGGGTCTTTCTTTTTAATAAAATATGTATCATTACAGAATAGGTACATTCTGTACCTACAGAATAGGTAGATTTTATATTACGAAACCTTTACTCAATTCTTTGAAATGAGCAAAAACAAAGTGGAAAAAAGATGGTAAGACCTCCACCCATTACCATTTGTATTTAAAAGCAATCAAACACTTTAGTGAAAAGAATCTGTTTTTCTCCAAATCTAAATACAATCTCACATGCAGTGACTATAGTTTATTTCTCACCAGTCACATGCTCATGAATTCTTTTACCAGTCTCATAGCTTGACCATAGTGATACAGATTGTCCTTCAGACACGAGGAAAAAACCAAAACACACAAGATGCTATCATGACAAGATAATCTCAAAAAACGGGGGGACTGCTTACATACAGTATTGTAAAAGATAACATTCACTGGTTTAGAGAAACTGGTGAATTTTCATTACTTTTACATTTTATAAGGCCAGCTACCTTTAACAGTTAACTTTAGGTAAATCTGCTTACACAATACAATCAACTCACAAATACTAAAAGGTTTCACAATCAAAATGGCTATCTCCCCCAAAACCAAAACAGAGTAAAGCACAAGTCTTTGGCTCTCCTTTAAAGAAAACAGCAGGTTACCATTCTTAACCAGGCCTTTGTTTGCCTACCAGTAGGGCAAATACCACATTTGTGCATCACTGAGTAATAACACCATTAGAAAAGGCAACTTCACAGAAGTTATTGGCTAAGCGAATTCATTTGAATGCTCTGTTTTGAGGCAGCAAACTGTCACTGTTACAGATTGGGGAGGGCAGTGGGTAAGTCAAGGGGAATTTGCAAGAGAGAAAAGGGCCAGGGGAAAAAAAAAAAAAACAACTTTGAGCTCCAACCCTGAAGACCTACGGAAAGTCTGATGGAGTTACATATTCATGGTAGCAAATGAGAATCAGATGAATTTTATGTCTTTTAGGCAAAAGAATAAATATACAGTAAAGTCTAGGAGAAGGGAAGGGAAATAAGATGAGAGAAGAGAATCAGCCACATTAATGCCCAAATAATTTTTTATACATTCTGAGTATTTGCATTTGTAGCTGGCATTAGAAATAGTGTCTTATCATGTGAGTATTATTACTAGAAACCTATGCTATAACTAACTGTTCTTTTGACTATAAAAGTAATAAGGAATGGATCTTTGGTCACTTTAGCTTCTGTAAATTACCCAAAACAGGGCAGCTATTGGACTTATCTTGTGGCAATATCTATAAGGCAAAAGAACTACATATAATAAGTTAGGAAACTGTGTGTAGATACTCTCAGTTCTTCTACTCTTTTCCAGAGATACCTTGGAAAAAAAATAAGTCAAAACACTTTTATATTCCTAGCTATAATGAGATTCTGGTTTTGTTATCTAAAAACAAGAGTGAACACAATGCTTATTATACTCCTAACTTAACCCTCTAAGAATTGCTCATGTTCATCTGTGACAACAGTCTTGCTTCTGAATTCAGTGAAAAGCAAATACTCATCTCCAGAAGAAATTAATATTTTATTTACTAAGTAGAAAGCATAAAAACTGTATTTCCTATCTGACTGATTTAATCTCTTAACTGTCTCTAAAGGCATACATTTTAAAAGCAAAAAACAGAAAAACAAAAAAAAAATGCCTTTCACAGGTTTTCACACACACACACACACACACACACACACACACACACACACACACAAAAGCAAAAAAGCAGTTGAAGAGTCAAGCAGTTAAAAAAAAAAAAAAAAAAAAAGTCAAGCCGTTTTGCCCCAAAGGCCACTTACCTATAGGCCCATCATTTCACAAAGTGTAACACAGAGGAAAGGAAAAAAAAAAAAAAATCCAAACTTTGGAAGTTTTATTTAATTCCTAAAACTGCTTGTGAGTACTAGGAAAGTTCATAGAATTTCCATGAGGTAAGGTAGAATGCCAATTTAAAATAGGTAAGTTATAGGCACAATGGGATAGGATATCATTCTTCTGCCTTTCTATCCAACCAGATGTCCTCTAGAGTGTGTGGGGCCTCACTGAGGTACAGCCAGAATAAGGCTACAATTTAAGAGATCTGCCCCCCACCCCCGTCCCCAATGAAATTACCTTAAAAAGTGAAAGACACTATTTTAAGTCAATTCAAAACAGTGGCTTTTCTGGTTTTATTCAGAATAGGAGTACTATATAAGTTAACATCTACTTCTGCCTAGCTTATAAAATCAAAATGGTGAAAGCAAGGAGTTTATTTGGAGGATGTAAAAACAATAACAGAAGATGACTTATCAGATGTTTCAATGGATATCCAAAATAGAATTTTACTTTTTATTCTGAACTTCAACAAAATCAATACCCATAAATTCCCTTCCAATACCAGAATCATTCTGAGTTCCAAATTGAACCAACTGCTTCTAAAATTTAGGAATTTTCTAAGATGTCCAAAGGAGAAATAAGATCTGCCCAAATCTGCCTACAGAGGTTGGAGGCCAAGAATGTTGCCTTTTATAGTTGTACAAAGAAATTAAAAATCTTGGGACTCTGTCAGATGTACAAAGTTTCTCTCCTTCTCCCAAAAAACAATAAGCACTTACATGTAAGAGGGTTTTAAGCAAAAAAAGAACACAAAAAAAGCAAAAAAAGCAAGTGTGTATTTTTAAAAAAAGAAAATCTGATACCAACTGAAAAAATGCCTCATCTTCATTCAGTGCTTCTACCTCCCAATCAGTCATTTTATCGCAACAGCTGCGCTCATGCGAAAAAATCCTTAAAACATACCCAATATATATACAGATATAGCTATGTATATCTGTATATATATATAATATATATAAATTTTTATTTAAATAAAAAAGAAAGCTCGAATCCCAAGCCAATATGTGTATATCAAATCCTTGACCAGCCAGGTCTGTAGGGCATAATCAAATTCAATGTGAAATAGTATATAAACACGGTGCCTTGACTGGGCAAATTAAATAATCGCTACTCAAAAGAGTGTTCTGTTTGGACTCTCCTACTGGTAGGCAATGGCAGGACTGTATTTCCCTCCCCCCTCATTTGTTTCCGTTAACAGTATGATGGACACAGAGCTTACACTGAGGTTGTTATGACCTCAGCAGGAGTTAAGGGTTAAGAAAATAAGAAACAAGAAAAATACAAACTCTTGCTTTTACCCAACCAAAGCAATGCAGTAACTTATTACATAACCAGTGCTTTCTGTTTTAGTAGTATAATCCAGAAAGGGAAATTTTTTTAAAAATCAGGCAAACAGAGGGATAGGGAGGGTGACAATATCAAATAATCCCCACTAAACATGTTTTATAAGGTCTTAGTTCAGTATAGACACATGGCATCAGAAGATGTGCAGCAGAACTAAATTAAAAAGATTCTTCCTTATTCTTTTCAACATTTTCATGAAGAATCTCTTTACTCTTGTAAAGTCGAGTCTATGAAAACTGACAAACGTTTAGGTACTTTCTACCTACTGGTGCCACTGATTCTGAACTAGTTGATTCAAGAACTATCCTTAAGATCTGGGCAGTCTGTATTTGCCAAATCTACTAAAAGCCAGAGGCTTCCATTTTATTTTATACTTTTGGGTTTTGACAGTAAAACAAAACAAAAACATCCACTGAAATAACGTGACTGTTCATTTTCAGTTCAAGTCAAGTGCTGCAGTTTTAAAACATGGTTGATTTTCCTGTTTTGTTTTTTTAACATTTTATGATTTTAGCAAAAGTTTAATTTGAAAAAGCACAGCTCCAAATCTCCAACCATCAGTTCAGTACAGGTAATATACCAACCGTATATTTTCAGTACTAATAAATTACAGTTCATTCTTAAAATAATCTCCATGTAAATCTAATCAAACAGCCTACAATATTGGCCTGGCTTTCTGATTACATTAAGAGAATGAAATGGATCCATATATGGAAATGAGGACTTCAAAAAATTAATTGGTAATTATTTCTCCGAAAAAGCTGAAATAAAAACAAAAACAAGAAACAAAACCCTTCTGAACAACAAAAGTTTTAGTGCCAAATGAAAAACATACACATGAAGCCAGTAACCAGAAAGGGGAAAAAAAATTATGGCTTTCAAGTAATAGCTCTTGGAAAAGTTGGTTTGCTGCACATTTTCTAATAACTAGTCTACTACTGTCTCTTTGTTTTTCAAGCACCATCAATTCTCAGTCTGGTGCTTTACGTGCGTTTTAATTTATGGGGTTGTGAAAGTTGGAAAGGATTGGGGGTAAGGAATTATACACTGGGTATGTAATAATACCAAAATACAAGAAAAACCTACTTCATTAAGATCATACAATTAATCAAACAGAGTGTATATATAATATCTTCTTTTTTTTTTTAAAGCCCTGGATCCAAGGCGTCCAAAGTTATTAAAATAAAGTTCATTCACAGAACAAAAACAAATTTAATCTGAATTGCTTGCAGATACTGCTAATTTTCTTTTTCTTTTTCTTTTTTTTTAAATTAAAAAATGCATTAATGTGAACTATGTGCAGGGTTTGTTTTTAGTAGTGGTGTTTGTGCACATTGCCTCCGGTACTTTTCCTGGATTTCTCTGACCACTCTCAGAGAAAAAGTTTAGAAGTTATTGTTCTCCTACCCCTATGCCCCACAAATTGATGAGGAGCAAAAGATAAAAGCTGGACTCTTCATAATTTAGGGAGCAGAAGTGGGTGTGACTCCCGCTCTCTGGGAGTCATTGTTGTCACCTCCTCCCTCAGGGTCCTCTGACAGGTTCAGAGAGCTGGTCTTGTTTGACAGAAGGCTGATATTCTCTTGTGTCAAAGCTGAGCCATTTGGTACATCACTGTTGGAATTTTAAATAAGGAGAGAGATAAAAATGATTAGCAGAATAAAATCGATAGGGCCTTTCTTTTACGAGTAGGGAAAAATATACAAGTAGCTTTTTGACTTTAATTTACAGCTTGATGTCCATGCTTTAGCACAGGGGTTGGCAAACTAAGGCTAACCAGTGCCTATTTTTATAAGTTTAGTTTTACTAAAACACAGCTTGCCCATTTGTTTTATGTATTGTCTATGGCTGCTTTCACACTACAAGGGCAGAAGTGAGGGTTTCCACAGAGACTATAAGACCCATAATTTTAAATAGTTACTATCTGGACTTTAAGAAAAAGTACTGACCCCTGCTTTAGAAGGCTTACTAGCACAAGAAATTATTTTGAACCCAGGACAACACATGGATTTTAAATAGCTAAAACCTAAGCCTGAAAGCAACAGGGCATTAGAAATTATTGTTACACAATCATCAGGAGGGTAACTCAGGATTACAAATGACTTCAAAATACCCTAAGGAAATAATTACTGCTGTGCAAATAAAGAATTACTACACATCTGTTTATTGCAGGGTTGTTCAATGACAGCTGACATGTATCCTTTCACACCTCTAGATGATATGGGATAGACCAAATTAAAAACCAAGGGGATGGAGTGGAAGGTGGATTTGAAAGAGGCTAAACATCCACATACTTTAAAAGGACTGGAAAGGTCTACACCAAAATGTTAACACTGGTTTTAAATAAATTAAAAAAACAGCGGAAAGAAGAAATGGAACAAGAAAAATTCATTTGTTAGGTATTAACAGACAATTCCATCTTGAATCTGTTCTCAAATAAGTTTTATAACTAAATTTACATGAAAATATTCTTTTCTCAATGTATGTAAAATGATATTTTTAAAAACAAATCATATTTATGAGGGCACTTCTGTCAGGATTGGATAATATAAGACTAGGACAACGTCCCTTCCTTTACCTGAATGTCAATGTAAGGTCCTCAGCGGAAACCTTATTTTGTGGTTCTGGTTGTCCATTTTCAGCTTGCTTACTTGTATTCAATTTGCTTTTCATGTCCAGAGAACATTGGTTCTCCTTTGAAAGAGAAGGAAGTAAATTCAATTATCTTCTATTTAATAGTGCTAATGAAAGAGAGGCCAAATACAGATGACAAATTGATAATTCATAAATCATATATAGTTTTATAAAATGACCAAAGAAATGGGCAGCCATGGTTAAAGGGTACACTTGCTCACTATCCAAGCTAGAAAACAAGGGGGAGAATGCCCCAAGTTAGAAAAACTGATGACTTAGAAAGGTAAGCCAAAATATAATAACTACCTGTAATATACTGACTGAAAGAAAAATGAAATACCCAATTTATTTGCTTAGAAAGAACATGAAAACTATCCACCAGAAGAGTCAATTACCATGCAACCTGGTGGAATGGCTCAATCCCCCAAAATCCAAAATTTACTAAAATCAGTATTCATACACTATGAAGCAAACCCTAAGCACATCCATGGATACAATTCCTCATGAAGGAATGTGTAGATTGCATTTCACTCATAACAAAAAACAGGTCAGGTCTTCCATAACTAAAGGCCTATAAAAACCAGAATGCTATTTGTGAACACATATTTGCAAAATCATAAACACCATCCCCTCAGCTTCCCTAATCAGTATAGTTAATAATAATTTAATGATGTCCAATTAACTGCCTTGTTTTCCCTGAAAGTTTTTCATAATGTAGAAGCCTAAGACAAAGAACACACTCAAACCAAAAGGGAATGAGAGGAGGGATGAATAGAATAGGGAAGTAACCCATCTTCATGAGACTTATTCTAAGTATTAGCCATTGGAGTGCCTTGAGGTGATGATTCTAGAGCTCTGGAGCCCTGAGTTATGGGACATCACTACACAGAAGCTTTCCTTTCACCTCTCCCGGCTCCCATTTTTTCCCACCAGAACACTCACCAAACTCAGTTCCCGGGTTCTCTTCCCGATTTCCCTTTCCACCTGGTGCAGTTCCAAGCTCAACTGCTCACTTGAAATCATTCCAGGCCATTTTGGAGGTGGTGGCGGGGGCTGTGACTGGCCTGCCAGGGTGTTCACCTCCCTCTGTAACACCAGCCTGTTACTAACAGCCTAGTGCATAAAGCCAAGCACACATACAACTCAACACATTTCACACTGTGCACAGAATGACCAGGCCCAATTTCAGATCACTGCCTCGAGTAGTTTATCATGAAGGTATTTGCAATAAAAATGACACTATAAGGCACTATCCCTTTGAGTGCCATTTGAATTAAAAAAGAAAAACTAGGGGATTTAAACTTAGTAAACAGTAATTTAATCTTAGGGATAAGTTGCTCTTACTTTATCTGAAAGAGAAGTCAAGTATAAATGCACATCTTTCCCCTTCTTTTTTAAACTGAATTTTCTGAAGTAAATCCAGCAATTTATTTCAATGAAACCTCAGTAATGGCAAGGACTTTTAACCATACTGAGTTAAATATGTGACAAACTTTCAAATGACGCTGATTATTCTTTTGGAACAGAAAATGGCTCTACAAATTTCAACTAAGACAAAAAGCCATGAATTAATAGGATAAGGAAGAATACTTGGGAGTTAATGGTCTGAATCTTTAAATAAAGTTAATCAACTAAAGAAGGACATAATCAAACACAGCTTTTTTTTTTTTACAATAGAAGTCAGCAAGAAGTTCTAGACCAATGTAAATAAAATGGTACAAGAAGACAAAATATGAATATTACAGTTAAAAAAAATTCTTAAGCCTTATTGCTTACATAAGAGCACAAGTCAGACATGTGTTCCAAAAACACAATCTCCTATTGCTCTTCATAATATACGAATCTAAGGTAGAATTAGCTAAAAATTTATTTCCAAAGGGATGCCTTCCTTATCAAAGATCTTTGTAGAAAGATAACGATTTTTTTTTAAGATTTTATTTATTTATTTGACAGAGAGAGACGGCGAGAGAGGGAACACAAGCAAGGGGGGGTGTGAGAGGGAGAAGCAGGCCTCCTGCCGAGCAGGGAACCCGATGCGGGGCTCAATCCCAGGACCCTGGGATCATAACCTGAGCTGAAGGCAGATGCTTAACGGCTGAGTCACCCAGGTGCCCCAACAACTAATGTTCTAATAGTTAATCTTTTTCTCCAGGAGGGAGCAATGTATTTAATCAGCAGAATGTCTTCAGTTTTCTTAATTCAAAGAATATGCTCCCATGTAAAGGGTAATGTAAACAAAACCTAGTCGTCTTCATGTGGCACTTCAAAGGATTTTAAAAAATCTTTGTTTTCAGATATTTTTTCTCTTTAATGTGAGGCAGCATGGTGGAAAGAACACTGAATTTGGAATAGCAAGACTTGGGTTTATATTTCAACCTCTATAAAACTCCTATCCTTCAACTGGAAGAGGTGGACTATACCATTTGCCTAATCTACCTGACAGGGTCATTGTAAGGGTCAATCAGGACCTGTGATGGTAACTTAGAAACCGAAAGAACTATATTAATGAAAGGTACAATCGCTACACAGAGGCTATGTTGTTTTTTTTTTTTTTTTAAGATTTTTATTTATTTATTTGACAGAGATAGAGACAGCCAGCGAGAGAGGAACACAAGCAGGGGGAGTGGGAAAGGAAGCAGCAGGCTCACAGCAGAGGAGCCTTATGTGGGGCTCGATCCCATAACGCCGGGATCACGCCCTGAGCCGAAGGCAGACGCTTAACCACTATACCACCCAGGGGCCCCCAAAGGCTATGCTTTTTTAAATTCAAGTTCTAAGGTTCTTTTAAAGATTTATAAATAAATGCTGAGGATTAAACGAAATAAGAGAATTTTTTTTTAATTAAGAAAGGCAGTATGAAAAATGAAAAACAAATGTTATGCTAAAGCATTTGTTGACAAAAACTGTATACCTTAAATGTGCCATCGGAATATAAGTTTCTGCTGGGAAATTCTAGATAGCCTGTTTTCTATTCTCATGGAATAGACATTCTAAATTTCCTACTGTCCCACACTAAACTCTTAAGTATTTATATTCTTTGAAGAATGAACACCTATACAACTAACTCCTCAAGAAACAGACCTTTAAGTTTTTATGTTCATAATACCTTAAAAGTTCTCCCTTTTAAAACCTCTCTGAGAACCCTTCAAAAACTGGAATGAAAAAGTATCTGTGGGTTGGTACCTCTAGTCCACGTAGCTGAGTCTGTTGGCTGATTTGATGGTTTAGTTGTTGCAATTCTAGTCGTAGCTGTTCCCTCTCAGCAGATGGAAGGGGTTTTCCATGACTGGCCACTTCTGACATGGACATTCTCTCCCTTTGGTGGGAAAGAAAAGATGGAATAAATTTTAAGTTTTATTAAAAAAAAAAATACTATTGACCTCGTGTAACATCTTGTGCCAACTACACTTCAATTGAAAAAAAAAAAAAAATCGAAAGGAAACAAACCAAAAAAAACCCCTAGGTTTGATCTACTACTGTTCTGACATAAAAACCTGTGTTACTTCACTATGAAAAAAAAATAAAAATTATTGACAAGAAAAATAAAATAAGAAAAGCTGAATAATTTTAAAGGTTTATAAAAGTTACAAGAATGACTCATACCTCTCACTGAAGTGTCCCTGAGAAGGTATGTTTTGATGAGGTGAATATGGAGAACCTCCCCAGCCACCATGGGTTCCATATGGACTGTAATCTGTAAGAGAATAATTTACTGTGGGATGATGCAATTCAGAGATTTCATTCTTCTTTTAAGGTAGCCATAATCTAGGGCACCTGGGTGGCTCAGTCATTAAGCGTCTGCCTTCGACTCTGGTCATGATCCCAGGGTTCTGGGATCAAGACCCACATCGGGCTCCCTGCTCAGCGGGGAACCTGCTTCTCCCTCTCCTCCCCTGCTCTATCTCTGTCACTCTTTCTCAAATAAATAAATAAAACTTTAAAAAAACTAAGGTAGCCATAATCTAAAAGGCACAAGCATATTTTATACACAGCTATCTGGAAAGATGTCCACTAATATAAGAGGGTACTGACTGTTGTTTCCCCCACTGAAAGATATCAGCCTTTATAACTGTTTCTTTCTCTTCCTTCCTTGGTAGAGCCTGAACTCACAACCCTGAGATCAAGAGTCAGACACTCAACCAACTGAGCCACCCATGCACCCATTTCAATTTTTTAAAATGAGAATATATTATTTTAATAAAAGCAACGAAGCTATTAACACAAAACCAACATAGGCAACCTTCACATAGAGCCAATTTAGTTTTTACCCTTAGAACTCCCTGGGGTATAATTACCTTTCTACAGGGGTAATTCCATGGAAGAGTTTAAAAGATTACTGCTTTGGAAGATTATGGAAACCACTCATAGTAAATGGGGAGTAGGGATGGGGGCTGAAAGTCATGAATATGAACCCACTAGATCAGCTTACCTTCGAGTCTTACCTGAAATATTAATAGGTTTTGTGGGAGCTCCCTGAGGTGCCAGAGCCTGCATGGGACCAGCACCCTGATATATTGTTTTGGAGGTTCGAGAGATGGCACCAAACCGAGATACGGTTGGTCGGTCTCCGAATGGGATAAGGTCATCATCACTGGTTTCTGCTGCTCGTCTCTGAAGATCCAGTCGCTGATCTCTCATTCCTTTACTCTCCACATTCTGGTAAAAAGTAAAATTAGAAATCCACCCCACACTTAGATCTCTAACATTACTTCCTCCAGCTCTGTGATAGAGTTTTTTAAAAAAAGAGTACAACGTTCTTATTGGCAGGACTAAAATAATTTGCTTGTCATCATAAACACTGCTTTTTAAACTTTTTTTTAAAAGATTTTATTTATTCATTTGACAGAGAGAGAGACAGCCAGCGAGAGAGGGAACACAAGCAAGGGGAGTGGGAGAGAAAGAAGCAGGCTCCCAGTGGAGGAGCCCGATGTGGGGCTCGATCCCAGAACACCCCGGGATCACGCCCTGAGCCAAAGGCAGACGCTTAACGACTGAGCCACCCAGGCGCCTCTGCTTTTTAAACTTCTGATCACTCCCCACAATAATATATTTTGCATCATGATCCAGTACATACATATACGTTCTAATATACAGATATAATTTCATGACAAATATTTACCTCTTACCATATGTGCTCTTATTATTCTAAATTATTCCTTTAAAAAAAAAAGATCCATCATAACCCACTCAATTTCAAAACTCAATAGTTAGAAAACCACTGCCTAAAGATATTAAGTGCCAACAGATGTTTCAAAGGGATTCCAATTAGAAAGCAATAAGTACCAAGATAAATGGAAATGGAAATCTAATTGGTAGACCCTTGCTACTCAAAATATAGTTTGAGGACCAAACAGCAGCAGCAGCAGCATGTGGGAACTCATTAGAAATTTCAGGTCCCACCCTAGTCTTACTGAATTAGGACCAGCACTTTAACAGGTTCTAATTAGACTCCAACATAAATTTATATGCGTATTAATGTCTGAAAAACAATAATGGTCTTTCACCCATTTGGGAGATTTTCAATTACATCTAGGTTAGACTGACAAATATTTTTACTCTTTAGTGATTTAAGGAAATGAGCCTTATTTTGCCAATTTTTGTTACTTTAATATCATAACCCTCCTCCCCTTTAAAAAAAGATTTTACTTATTTGAAAGAGAGAAAGAGAGCATGAGCAGGGAAGGGGGCAAGGGAGAGGGAGGAGCAAACTCCTTGCTGAGTAGGGAGCCAGGAAAATAAACAAATAATTTGTTTATATATTTACTGTATAATACCAGTTATCATACAATGGTATTTGATAAAAGCAGTTAAAATGAAAGAACTTGACCTATAAACTTGGATACATCTCAAAAACAAAGTTGAATGAAAATGCAAGTTGAAGTATATAATATATATTAAGGCCTATAAACATAGAAAACAAAATTGTTTAGGGAATAGTATAAAAGTATCCATGAAATGATAAACTTTCAATTCAGGATAAAGGTTACCTCCAGGGAAGAAGGGAGAAAGAAAAATGAAATTAGGGAGGTATATACAGGAAGATTTAACGATTTTTATAAAGTTTTATTTCTTTAAAAAATAAAGAAGCAATTAAGATACATAAATATATATAATAATAAACATATAATACATAAATTAAGCTTGAGTATTAGACATAAAAATAAAATAGAGTAAGTGTAATACATTTCAATATACCAGTTCACTTAAAGCCTAATAGCTACAATTCTGACTCAAATACTACTACTACTGTTCATTAGATTCAACTTCATTGTTTAAACTTCAGAGTTGTAAGAGTTCTAATTTACTTGAACAAGAAATCCAAGATCTTGATTAATTACGCAAAGTAATTTAGTTTTGGTTCTAAACAGTTGTTGGGTTAACTGCTGGCTGCTCAGAAATATAACAAATGCTCTTCTTTGTCTATCTAGATATGTATTAGAAGATTTATGTTTATACCTGAAAGAAACAAACAGAAAACCCATATAGTTTAAACGTAATTCAATTCACATCATAGTATATGGCCTGAAATTCTTAAGGAAAGCTCAAGTATTTGTGTCTACACTATTAATGGGGTCTGCTTATTTGGCTTATCTTCATTTGTATTAATTATGACTTAGTTACATCACACATACCATCATTTCCGCACTCCCCACTGCCACCACATCTTTGGGTTTTGCATCTTTGGTTCCAATGTAGGAGCCGATGGTGTCACATGACCAAGGAGAATATTGGCTATAATCATTTCCTTTGTATTTCCCAGCTACCTTCAAGTCTTCATCCAAAAACTACAGATGGGGGGGAAAAAAATATATATATATATACATACACATACACGCGCGCACACACACACACACACAGAAAATGGGTCTTATAAGTAACAACACGAGAAAGCAGGAAATTCTTAGAACACCATGCTGAAGCAACATAATGATGGTTATCTGATCTGTTTCAACAGAAGATTTTTGTAGACTATGAAAAATATAAAACAAATGAAGAAAGATGTTTAGCTTTTACCCTCTGTTAACAAACAAGTATCTCAGTATCTTTCAAGGAATCAAGCCAGGATTTCTGAGGTTTGCTCATCCTCTTCTTCATCAGATGGAAGTCAACACAAGCTATTATGTGCCAGGCCCTACTTTGCTGGACACTCCTCATTGTTTCTTTCAGTAATATTCCAGGTAAACAAGAGCATTAAAAACTACTTAAAATGTAACTATATCATGCATCATGATACAGTAACTTTTTTACTGAAATCTCTTTAATAGCATTAATTCGTATTTTAAATAAATTCTGGTCCTTAGGTTGATTCTGTGAAGTGAAAAGGGTTAAGATACTGAATCTTCTCAAGATGAGTTCTGAAATTATATAATAACAGAATAGCTATTGTAGATCTAAAGTATTTTCATTAAAATCACAATATTCACATTTGTGTAAAGTTTTACGGTTTTCAAAGTGCTTTTATGTACACTACCTCATATGTTCCTTGGTCCATGTGAGAACACAGCTGATCTAAGGCTATACCATTATAGGGCAGTACCAGAAGTAGAACTTTAAAATTATTGCTTTCACTTTATCACAATATATATACATTGATATACTGATATACTGATAATGTAGGCGCTATTGATATACCTAAGTGGCTCTATGCCTCCAACTAAAAAAAAAAACAAACCTCTTTTCTGAGTCATCATTACTGGTTTTCTATAATGACAAAGGGTTTTGCTGTCCATAAATATTATTTGTTTTCAACCATAACTCCCATTTCTATTGTTTATAAACCATTTTTATCCTATCTCATTAAAAAATTTTTATTTTTCCTTTATTTCTCCTTCACATGTAAAATTACGTTTATGCTCTCCTTTATTATCTCCTTTATTTCTCCCTCACATGTAAACTTCATATAGAACAGCTAGCTTTTTAAAGATATGACCTACTAACAAGAGTGCTTACCCTGCCCCACCCTAATATATTATGTGGCTGTTAAAAAGAATGAGATAAATTCACATACTGACAAAGAAAGACATCCAGGATAATCGGTTAAGTAAAAACAATAAACAAAAAAAAGTAAATATAAACAAAACCTCAGGATATATTACTAAATGATCCTATTAAAAAGTATTGGTTAGTTCATGCACACAGAAGTTGAAATATATTTAGAAAGTTGAAATTTAAAATAAACTTACAACGATACAAAAAATGAGATTTTGGAGAAATTTCTCTATTTTATGTATTTTTATAATGTATGAATTTATTTTTATTTGAGAGCGAGCGAGAAAGAGAGAGAACAAGCGGGGTGGGGAAGAACAGAGGGAGAGGAAGAAGCAGGCTCCATCCTAGAACTCCAGGATCATGAACTAAGCCAAAGGCAGATGCTTAACCAACTGAGCCACCCAGGTGCTCCATAATGTATGAATTTAATACAATTATATGTAGGTTGTTTATAATCAGAACTCAAGTTTGAATATACAGCTTTGTATGTTAGTAACTAAAATAATTCTAGATAAAGTTCCTTAATAGCAAGGTGTTACTATAATATTTATTAGAAGTAAAAAAAAATAGCAAATACAAACAATTATTATTTACTGAATGCCTGACATGGGCTGGATGCCTTATGTCTCATTAAGTCTTTAACACACCACTACGAAGTGGGCTTGAAGTGGGCTTTATTATGCTGGATTTACAAATGGAGAAACCTGAGCTTCAGAGTTTAGGGAGGCTGAGTAACTTAGGAAACATCACACAGAGTGACACAGTTGAACTTCAAAAATAAGTATGTTTGATTCCAAAATTAGCTTACTTTTTGCAGTGTCACATCAGTTAAAAAAAAAATTAGTATGGTATCACAAGGTTCTAGGAGGACTCTAACATATAATGTTTGGAAAAATGTAATATTTATACTTAAAAGTAAAATTACATTAATAGAAGATGTTGACTTTACTAATAAACCTACACTGTGGAAAATTCATATAAAGTTGATATAGAAAAGCTAGATAACTGTGAACAACTTTTATTTAGTAGACCACTTTCAAAGACCCAAAATATTACTGTTTTTTATATGCAATATGATGCACTTCACTTTTCACTGTTCATTATTTGTAATTTGTCAGACAGCAATGTTGTTTAGAATCATAACTCTATCTATAAAGGATGTAAGACATTTTCCCTACATAATATCAATTGCAACCTTGCTGAGAAAACTGAATGGATTCTTAAAAAAACTTATACACACTATGGTTGAGGCAGTACATACAATCAACACACCAAAATAAATAAATAAGATGAGCAAAGCAAAAGCTGGCTTTTTGAAAAAACAAAATTCATAAATTCCTAGCAAGACTGACCAAGAAAAAAGTTATTACCAATATCATAAGTGGAACACTGAACACCACTATACACCACGTACACACAAGACAATATTCATTCATGGTAACAATCAGCACTGTCCCGTAGAAACACAAAGATAGTCCCCAAGATTATGGTTTAAACCCTGCAGTACATTAACTAATTTATTCTAGCAACTTCGTATTAGTGAGTGGTTTTTCCTCTGCCTTTCACACTGCCATATTAGCCTGTCTCTCTTCTTTGAATCAACTTTATACCATCCTACTATTTTTTTCATTACTGAGTTAAATAAATCCTTGACAAGTCTCACTTACGAAAAGTCTAAACTAATAATAGAAGGGAATTATTAAGTTGATGATCTACCACAAAACCTACAGCAAACATCATAATGGTAAATTATTAAAAGCTCCACTTGCTCAAAGACTAGAAATAAGTCAAGAATACCTGCTGTCATCCCTTTTATTCAATATTAAACTGGAGGATCGTAGCTAGCACAACAAGGTAAGAAAAAGGAAAAGACACAGAATTGAAAAAGAGAAAGTCAAATGTTCATTATTCACAGAGGATCTGATTGTGTGTATAGGTAATTCAAAAGAATCCACTAACAAATACTAGAACCAATAAGGAAATTCAGTAACACTGCTGAACACAAGGGTCAATACATAAAAATCTACTTAATTTCTCTGTATTAATAACAAAATGAAATTTTAAAAAGGATTCCATTAGTTTAAAAAAAATCAGTTATTTAGAAATGTTTAAAGATACGCAAGACACTAAAAACTGAGAGAAATTAAGTAAGATTCAAGTAAATGAAGGGAATACAATGTTCTTGGAGACTCAACATCGTAAAAACGTCACTTCTCCCTAAATGGATCTAAAACGATGCCCAATAGAAATATTATGAGACCTACATATATAATTTTTAAAATTTCTAGCAGCCACATGAAAAAAAGAAACAGGTAAAATTAACTTTAATAATACATTCTATTTAATCTAATACATCCAAAGTATTGTCTTTTTTTTTTTTTTTCGAAGTAGGCTCCATGCCCACCGTGGATCCCAACTAGGGACTTGAACTCATGATCCTCAGATCAAGACCTGAGCTGAGAAATCAAGAATCGATGCTTAACCAACTGAGTGACGCAGGGCACCCCTAAAGTATTATCATTTTAATATGAAATTAAGAAATATATTAATGAAAAAAAGGAAAAATATATTAATGAAATATTTTACTGCTGGGGTGTACTAAATCTTCAAAGCCAGCATATATTTTATGCTTACAGTATAAATGAATTTGGACTAGCCACATTATTTTAAGCACTCATTAGCAATATGCGGCTAGTGATTACCATACTGGACAGCACAGGTCCAGAAATTCAATACAACCTCAATAAAAATTGCAGCAGATATTTTTGTGAACATCAACATGCTAATTTAAAAATGTTTGGAAATGGCAAGGACTAAGAACAGGAAAGGTTAACACTGAAAAACAAAACTGGAAAACATACATCAACCACATACTAAGATATACTATAAAACTACACTAAGACAATGCGGTGTTGGTGCAAAGACAGAGAAACAGATCAATGAAACAGAACAGAGTCCAGAAACATTTACTGTCACCTGATTATGACAAAGGTGACCTGATTATGATTGCAGTGACTTCAGGGCACTAGGGAGAGATGGTCTTTTCATTAAATGGTGCTAGGTCAATGAGATATCCTTTGGGGGAAAAGAATGTATCTTTACTCCTAACACAGTAACAAGAATCAATTCTAGATGGATTGTAGATCTAAATGTAAAATAAAATAAACCTAAGAAGAAAACATAGGAAAATATCTTCATAAAATTAGAAATAGCCAAGATTACATAAGACACACAACAAACAACTGAAGGAAAAACTGATAAATGGAACTAAAAATGATGTGCTTACTTACTTCCTCTTGATGAAAGGTAGGAGGCAATGTTGGGGAAGGTGCAAAAGGAGGTGGAGAGATAACCTTCCTTTCCTCTAGCTGGGCCATTATTTCCTTTCGTCTGCGATGTAGCTCATCCAGACTAGGATGGGGCTGAGCAGGAGGAGGAAGCCGGCTATAAGGAGGGTCCTGGAAATGCAAAGATCAGTAAAAACTGAAAAAGAATTTCAAAACACATTAACTCATTTAGTACATATTTTAAATATGTAGCTGCCTGTGTACTCACTTCAGTATTTGAACATACTAAGACTTAAAAAAACAAAGCAAAGTAAAACAAAACCCCCCAAAACGCTGAGGTTTTCCCAAAGAGCTAAATTTAAATTTCTTTTCCTTGGCCAGAGACCATAATTTCCAAATACAGTTGACCCCTGAAAAATACAAGCTTAACTGTACAGGGCACTTACGCATGGATTTTTTTCAACAAAAACAGTTCTGGAAATACATTTTCTCTAACGATTTTAATAACCTTTTCTCTAGCTTACCATATTGTAAGAATACAGTATATAATACATATAACATACAAAATATGTGTTAACTGACTATGTTGGCCTTCTGGTCAACAGTAGGCTATTAGTAGGTAAGTTTTTGGGGAGTCAAAAGTTACACGTGGGTTTTCAATTGTATGGGGGGCACTGTGCCCCTTAATGCCTGCATTGCTCAAGGGTCAAATGTAGATCTAGAAATGTTAGTAAAACTATCTAAAGTTCAGAAACTAAGAAGGGTTAGTGGGAGTGGGGTGGGATTTTTTTCCCTTTAATAGTTAAAAAACCCCAAAACAAAAAATCAACCCTAACCAAATCGTGAAAAGATGAAAAAAAGGAGGGGGGAAGCTTTCTCATAAAAAAGAATTGATCAAAGGGTTACTACCATGGCAAAAAGGTAAATCACTGCAACCAATAATAAAATTAAACGGTATAATAAGAAAAAAACCCAGCATACTCTCATGTACGAAGGTCTGATTTGAGTTGGATGAGGAGCCACGGGATAGTAACCCTCCATCTGCTGGTATCTTTCTCTGGATTCTGGTACATAGGATGGTACTGCTGCAGGTGGAATCTCAATGGGTATAGGGCTTTCTCGAAAAATCTCCTCTCTTGCATAAGACTGAGCAGGGTATACTCGGCGGCCATCATAGTGTGGTGGGTACATAGGTGGGTACTGTTGTGGCTGTGTGCCATACTGAGAGTTTACTACACGATCTTGGAGATATGGTGGATAATGATCCAAGTAGGGAGGACCAGGTTCAGGAGCAGATGGTGGAGGTCTGACAAAACGAGATACACACTGTGGTGGTGTAGTATAGTACATACCTGTACAATACAAAAAAGGAACCAAAAGCAACAATAAGCCAATCTATTTTTCTATATTTTCCTTTTAATATACTTCAACACTGAAGAATTAATAATCCACTCATTTCTTTACATGTTTTCCCCTCTGTTTATGTAGTCAGGTTAGCTTTATGAAAAATACGCAAAAATTAACCTTAATCCTTAAAAGTCATTGATAAAACTAATCTATTGATAATCTATGACAGTAGATTGGCTCTCTCAGTTGTCTGACCATCTTTCTGGTGTGCCTTAATGCAATGCAAACATGGAAAGCAGAAGACTACATTTCCCTGAAATTCAGTTTCTACAGATCCCTTGCGCAAATTCTGAATGGGAAATGGAGTTAACAGGAAAGGAATGCGGCACACACGGATCTGCTGCTGCAGAGCTAGGAGCTGCTGCACAGCTCTGGAGGTTCTGGAGACACCAGTTGCAGAAGTAGCTTTCCAATTTTCAGACTTTGGCCTCAAGTGATGTGATNCCGGGGCAAAAAAAGGCCCCCCCTTTTTTTTTTTTCTGCTTCCTTTTTTTTTTTTTTTTTTTTAAGATTTTATTTGAGAGAGAGAGAGGGAACCAGTGAGTGCACAAGCTGGGGGAGAGGCAGAGAGAGAGAGAGAGAGAAGCAGGCTCCCGCCTGAGCAGGGAGCCCAGTGTGGGACTCAATTCTAAGACCCTGGGAATCATGACCTGAGCCGAAGGCAGATGCTTAACTGACTGAGCCACCCAGGTGCCCCCCACCCTCACTAATAACAGCAGCTACTTCTGGGACTCGCTCCTGGAGGCCTAGCTTAAGCCTGCCTTTGCAGTACTTCCACTGATTCTGTAGGCACCTAAACTCCCTGCATTAAACCTCTTTCTGCTTAATACAGCAAGACGATTTCTGACCTCTGCCACTGGACCTTGACTGATAGTGTATTCAAGGTCACCTTAACAAAAGTAGCTCCATTTTTCCTGTGGTGGATGGCCCAAAGGAAGATACAAAAAACCATCATATTTTTACATGTATTAATAATGCTATACCAATTTAAAAGCTCTTCCTTTGATAGTAGAGAAGACATTTCCGATTCAAAATTAAGACAACTTTGGGAAAAGGAAATGGAGAACACCTTTAATCTACTCTAGTTTAAAAAAATAATAGCACCAGAGGGTCTCTGACAGAGATCCAACACTTGAAAAAATCAGTGTTCCTATTTTTCACAGGAATTGTATATGTGAAGCCTCAGTCATCCCCACTTCTTCACTTTCCATACCTAGTATCGCCATTAAAGCTGGCTAATTTTTTCAAATTTGACTATTTTCTCAAATCCCTTCTTCTTCTTTCCCACCACACTATTCCAACAATAGTCCCCTCACTCCTCCTCAACACTAGACTGTAATCTTTGCAATCCATTCATAAATCTATTTTTTTATTCCCATATTTCTATTTAGGACATTCTTTCATAACGTCTTTTTGATTCCTCAAGTTCTCAGTGATCTCCCTGGAGTCTTGCAGTTAATCTCTACCACATTAATACTAACCACAACTGAATGCTTACTTTTTAACAGACATATATGTTTTTAACACATAGACATGCTTACTTTTTAACAGACATATATGTTTTTAACACATAGACAACGTATGTAAACTCACACTATTTCTTTACTAATATTGATTCTACACTATTGACTCTCTACAGTATGTATGCTGCATTTTTTTCATATATATTACAGGGCCCCCCAAAAATATAAGGTGATAAATGAAAGCAAGAAAAGCATACTGGGTGTGTTTAATTTATACCCACTGTAATATTAAATTCTTTTTCATGCTCAAAGAAAATTTTGGTCAGAAAAATATATACTGCCTTAGTTAAGCAAATTTCTACTGTCTACTTGGGTGACTTGTTATTTCCATAAATATATGCACATATTTAATACACAACTAGCTTCCAGTGATGGGCAGTTTGCTTTATATACCTCTGTTAATTTACTTATGTTATACTATTTAGTTGATCATAAAATCTCTTTTTCCGAAGTATTATATAAATGCATTTATTTTCCTTGAGGCTGCTGCAAATATGATCACTCTTTCTTGGAACTGTTCTCATAACTCCTAAGAAAAGACAGAAACATAAATAAAAGATCATTACCCTGCTGATAAGGTGCTGGTTCAAATGGTGGAGCAGCTCCTCGAGGATCCTGATAGTAAACATCTGTCTGTTGTGCTGGATATAACTGAGAGCCTCGTGGTACCATCTGCAGTGGTTTGGTGACTGGCATAGGAGGCAAGTCTGTCGGCCCCCTTGGAGGTACAGGATGTGGATTCACAGGTAAGGCAGAAATACTCTTAGGGACAGATTCTAGCCTAAAGGAATAAGATTCTACAAGTCAAGTTTAAGGTCTCAAAAATACTTCTAATATACACAAACTGCTAAATGTTTTCTGTTTTTTTTTTTGAAAAAAGCCTTAATTTGGGAAACCTTTTTCCCCCAATAGTCCTTTCTTCTACAAATTTCATAAGCTTTGATCTTATTTCACTTATGCTGCTTCTTAAAAATCACTAGCACAGGAAATAAAAAACAAAATAAAGCCAAAAATGAAGTATTTGTTTCTTTTTCTTTCTTTCTTTCTTTTTTTTTTTTTTAAACATTGATTATTCTTTCTTCCTCTACTTTGTCTGTAAAGGAGAAACTTTAAATAAAAGTTAGGAAAAATGACGTACAAGTCAGGAGGAGATCCAGGGGCACTACTGCTCAGATGATCTATCTTTCCCGGTTTCAGACTAGAATCGTAGGTGGCGTCTGTCCCTCGTGGAATCAGCTGTGTTACTGTATTCCCTGCTGACACAATTCCATTTGGCAGAGCAGGGGTTTTTCTGCTAGGCAGATCCACTGCACCTTCATCTGGAAGGACAGCTGCTGAAGGCAGGCCCACCTCATTAAGTTGACCCAAAGAGGCACTCAGGGGTCTTCTGGGAACTAGGCGTTTGTTCATTTTACGAAACCTATATAGAAAGCAAAGTCACACAACAAAACCCAAGATTATAAAAGGAAAACCAAGAACTAAAATGTATTTGAGAAACAGATACAAAGGAAAAGATACTAAGAACATTACTTTCTAGAAATTCTCTTGAAACACTGGCTATAGCTACCAACTTGAAAACTTGTGTGTGTAGACACCATAAAATCTCAGGCAACAAACTAAGTATAAAATTCCTTATAATGAGGGGCGCCTGGGTGGCTCAGTGGTTAAGCGTCTGCCTTCAGCCCAGGGCGTGATCCCAGAGTCCTGGGATCGAGCCCCACATCAGGCTCCTCCGCTGGCAGCCTGCTTCTTCCTCTCCCACTCCCCCTGCTTGTGTTCCTTCTCTCACTGGCTGTCTCTGTCAAATAAATAAAATCTTAAAAAAAAAAAAATTCCTTATAATGAGTATTTGCAACATTGTAAATCATGCTAATTAATATTTGCATTTTAACTTACTTTTATTGTAATTTCTATTTCTGAAACATTGGAGGGGTAGAAAAATCTTTAGAAGATTGTTTCTGAAATATCTTACATTAGCTTTCCCTCAAATGCCTTGGCATACAGTCAGCCTATATTATAAATTAACAATAAAACAAAAAGCCAGTGTGCAGATAAAATTTACCATTTATTCCGTTAAAATTTTTAAATTAAGAGTAGTAATTTGTATCAGATATGATTCAGAGATGCTGATGCTATGTGTGCCTACACAAAACTGGAATTATTTTAAAAGTGGATTAATATAAACAATATAGAGTAATGCCTAAATTTAAACAGACACTGAGGTCTAAAAGGCACGTAGATTCTAAATTTAACCAAAAGAAAAATATTAAGCCATCCGACTCTAGGACCCTTGTTCCTCAACAGTGAAAGCCAATCTATTTACACCTGCTAGGGCACTTTAAAAAATAATCTCAAAGACAGACCCCCATAAGAAAAATGCTGTTTTTCCGAAGGTTTCCCATATTTGACAAATTTCAGAGGGGCAGAGAGGAGACACTACTCCTCAGGTATAAACACTGTTAACAGTGTGGTACGTAATCATACAGATTCTTCCCTCCATACCCTGCCTTAATATTAATATGCATGTAAAACTATTATTAACAGAAATAGGGTTGTATATGACTGCTAAATAACTTTCCTTCTACTTTGTAACTTGGATATTCCTTTATGTCAGTACATTTTAGGTTCTTTCTAGTTTTTTGCTATTAAAACAATGTAGTAACAGATGCTTATGTACATGTACTTGCACCTCTGTGTGACTGAAGTGACTAACCAGAAGCAGAACTGTAAGTCTAATGTATGAACACTGGAAACTGTTATAATGCTCTAAAACTATTATAACTCCTAATGATAATAAGAGAAATGTCTTTTTCCATTATCTCATCAAACACTGGGTAGTATCACAGTCTCTCTTAATTTGCTAAAGTATCATTTTTTAAAAAGATTTTATTTGGGGAGGGAGTGCACAACACACATGCACACGCATGCACGGGGGTGGGGTGAAGAGATAAACAGACTCCGGCAGAGCGGGGAGCCTGACACCCCGCCCCCCTCCACCTCAGGACCCTAAAATCACGAGCAGAAACCAAGCATCCTATGCTTCATAGACTGAGCCACACAGGTGCCCCCCAAAAATATCATTTTGTTTTAATTTGTATTTAACAATCAATGAAGCTGACATTGTTTTACATGTTTTTTTTAGTATTCTTCTGTGAATTGCCTATATGTTCATGATCCATATATTTACTGGTTCTTCTCCTTACAGATTTGTAGTAACTCATTTTATATTAGGAATGTCAGTCCTCTGGATGTCATTTTCCCACCAATCTTTTTTTTTTTTTTTTAAATTGTGCTGTTTGGGCCATATCTTAAGATTTTTTATGTAATCATCATATTTATCAATCTCCTTTAGGGATGCTGGGGTGTCTTTCAAAAATTCTTTCCTATTATAAGATTAAGTAACAACAGGAAAGATCTCTTAGTTTCCTTCTTAAAGATTTAAACCTCTAATACATTTATAATTCGTTCTGATATAAAGGTAAGAATTGAGTTCTAATTATTTTTCAAATGGATAGCAGTTGTTTCAACGTCACCTTCGTTACTGATGTGAAATGCCACCTTCAGCACAAATACTCAGTTCCTACTGTGTCCGGCATTCTTTCTAGATTTTCCGTTGTACTTCATTGATATGTTGTTGTTTTTTTTTTTTTTAAGATTTTATTTATTTATTTGACACAGAGAGAGAGGCAGCGAGAGAAGGGAACATAAGCGGGGGAGTGGGAGAAGCATGTTTCCCGCTGAGCAGGGAGCCCGATGCAGGGCTCCATCCCAGAATGCTGGGATCATGACCTGAGCTGAAGGCAGGTGCTGGCACCCTGAATTATCTGTTCTTATGCTAATACCACAGTCCGTGTGTGCACTGCAGCTCGTAATATACCTTAATAGTTGTTAGTCTAGTTCGTGGAAAACTTACCTTTTTGGAAATTTTCTGGCCATTTATATTTACTTTCCCAGTGAATGATTTTGTTAGGTCTTAACAATCATCATGTTGAGATTCTAATTAAGATTTCACTGAATTTACTGTTAAAGAAAAGATAAAACCTATATAATGGTGAGTCCTTTCCAAGAACACAGTGCAGCTTCTTCATTTATTCAATTCTTATCTTACGTGCGAGGGTAGCTTACAAATTCAATCCTGAATAATTCTTATTAGTTTATTATTTGGTATTTATCTTTTTTGTTGTTGGTGGTAATGCCAAAGAGATCTCTAATTTCCTTTACTTTTTAACTGGTTATATTTCCCTTTTTAGTTTATATGAGAGTAATTCATTGCTGTAAAGTAATATTTTTGATTTGCTAAAATTTTCATTTCTTTTGTTTCAGTACTTCTTGAGTTTTTACATGTATGGTTTTATGACAATTTTATTCTTTGGTTATGTACAGTGGCTACCACTCCCAGAACGTTCAATAATAGTCTCACCACTACTAAATTCTGCCTGTCAACTTCAATGAGACTGAATCTAATATTTTACTAATCGAGCATCATGCAATCATACTAGCTTTTGACATACAATTATGTTGAGAAAGTGTCTATGATAGTTTTTTTTTTTTTAATTTTATTTATGTATTTGACAGAATGAGAGAGCACAAGCAGGGTGAATAGTAGAGGGAGAGGGAAAAGCAGGCTCCCCCCACTGAGCTGGGAGCCTGATGCGGGGCCGATCCCAGGACCCTGGGATCATGACCTGAGCCGAGGGCAGACGCTTAACCATCTGAGCTACCCAGGCGCCCCTATGACAGCTTTCTTCTATTAAAGAATTTTGGTCTATTATGGACATTTGATTTTACTCAAATGCCTTGTGGCATCTTCGCATATAATCACATGGTATTTCTTCTCTAACCGTGAAGTAATTATTTTCTGTTACCTTTGCACCTCATGGTGTCTACACTTATACTGAATTTTAATATTTGGGATTTTTAAAATATTAATATGTGAGATGGATTTGTATTTTCTTTAATTGTGCTATCTTTGACAAGTTTAGTGGCAATGTTACACTGACTTTATAAAAAAAATTAAGTAGTTTTTTTTCTACTATGTGCTGGAAAATATAGCATCATTGGAATTATCTGATCCTCAAAATTTAAAAGAATTTAAAACAATCTGTGAAGTTACGCCTGGCAATAAAATAATTTCGTGAATAGAGCAAAGGGCAAATTTTTCAATTGGAAATACATTATTCAATTAGTTAAAATTGATGAAAATTTTTAGAGTTTTAATTTTTTTTGGTAGTGCAAATGATTCACTTCTATATTTAGTTTCCTATTTGTGGGCACGATATAATGAAAGCTGAAGAAACTGCTTCAGTTTTTTTTTTTTTAAATCTGTATTACTTTCTAAACATTTCCCATTCATTAAAGAGAAGGCAACTACTCCTTTTCTGTTTCCTAACAGTGGCAAAGTATTCTACTTAGTAACTACCTTATTTCATAACAAGTTATTAGAAGACTGAGTTTAGTAACTTTCACACTTACTTCTCCAATTCCTCCTGTGAGTGTGCAAACGTACAGCTGGCCCCACGAGGGCATCCTCCTCTCTGCTTCATATCTCGACACATGTATGTTTTATATTTGCTATGCTGTGGAGGCTGAGACCAAAGTTGAAACATTAGACACTGATTCAAACTAACTCACACAATTATCTAGACTGCTCAGAGCACAAGTGTTAGAAACCCATTCTGTCTGAAGTCTCAGAGTCCAAAAATAAATTATTTATAAAGAATGGCATCCTGATTTTTTGATACGTTGGCATTAACACTCAAACATGTAGCATCATATAAATCTTAGATTAAATCTGATGACGGCTTTATTATTTTCTTTCCAGGTTTATAATGGACAAATAAGCCACTGGAGTTTAGGGCTTTCCAATGTTTAATACATGTTCTAATATTTGTTTTGGACAATGTTTAGTATAACTGTATTTACAACTAGGTTTTCCTATGACACAGCATGAATCTATAATAGGCTCTATAAAGAAAAATACGCTGTAACCAATTCTTGATATGCAGAAAACATATCGAGGACTTAAAATACCACTAAACTAAATGAAATCTGATGCATTTTATCACCTATCAACAGAACTTAGAAGACTAATCTTATTATTGTTACATTCTTCATGATGTCTAATAGAACGTGGAGTTAAAAATAAGTTTTTAATCTTTTTTCTTATGATAAAATAAAGTTTGGTCTATGCTTAGTTTATTTAGGAAAACTGTATCCATATTATTCTACTCAGCAGGATACTTTTTTCAATAAAGATTTTATTTTTAAGTACTCTCTATACCCAACATGGGAGCTCAAAGTCACAACTCTGAGATCCAGAGATGCATGCTCTACCAAGTCAGCCAGGTGTCCCCCTACTCAGCAGGATACTTTTAATGTTTCTTGCCTCTCAAAGAAAAAAAAAATTGAATAATCTATTAATATTTACCTGAATCAGATAAATGAGTAAGGTTTTAATTTCACAAGCTTAACTATTGCAAAATAAAAGATCTAGTGAATCTAACATAAATCCTGAGGGCAAAATAAAATTATCGGGAATAAAATGAAAAATTGTAGCCATAACATAAACTATTACATTTTACTGCCATATACTTCATTTAAAAGTATCTGAAGAAAATTTGACCCACTTGCACAACAGACATTATCTGAATGAAAAATGTTAAACTACTACTACAGAAAAAGCATTTACAAATATGTCAACAGTACTGGACAGATACAGCATTGAAAAGTGATATACATTATCAAACTAAAATGTAACAGTAACCAAAGAGAATCATTTTATTTAACATAGAACCTTTAGCACAGAATCAAATGCTGCTATATAGCCAATGTGAAAATTGACTCCAGTACAACAACAGATCAACAGGATTATTTAATTCCACTGTTGCCAGATAAAATTACTACACTAATCCATTAAACTGGCTGTAAACCACGTTAAACTAATTTATAGTTTCTACAGTCAGAATCTCAAAATATTCACGCCATCTTGTTGGTTTTGTTTGTAGCGGTCGTAACGTCCCCGGCGGCTTACTTCTGCACTCCCAACTTCCCCCTTACCTGCTGTTGATCTGCTCCCTTTTTGCTATGGTTCTGGATATAGTCTACTAGCCCATGTACCACGGTCCGCACAGCAACCAGCCCGTTTTCTAGCTGCTCCCAAGTAGGAGGAGGAGCGTCTACACAAATTAAAAAGATATTATTTAATATTTTGCCCAATACTAAACTAATAAAAGAGTTAGTTCAGCCCTTCAGTGAAATAAAAAGTTAGGCTTCATACAGCTTTTTAAGTAATAACGTATTCACCTGAACATCATTTTAAGGAATGGATTATAAACTAAAATAACTACAGAGACAGGGAAGGTAACATAAAGAAATTAAGCAGGCCAGACAATAAATGGCAACCACGATTAGACACTCAGTGTTGGGAATGACAACACAGAGACTGTGCTGAACTGGAGAGTATTTAAGGTTATGGTCACTATTCAACTTTGGCTGACTGCTGTTATGTGACGATGCAAGGCTGGAACTCCAGATACATTGCTGTTTCCCAGAAAAAACTAAAATTTGAGATTTTCATGAAAAATTATCCAGTTTTAAGTTTTACCTAAACAATTTAGAATATTGTGCAGACCAACACTGTGTGGACCAAACAAAACTTCACTGTGAACTAGCCAATTTGTAATGTCCATTTTGAAATTCTGCATAAATCAAGTATTGGTAAACAATGTGTTTAAAAGGTTTTAATAGGGGCGCCTGGGTGGCTCAGTTGTTAAATGTCTACCTTTGGCCCAGGGTGTGATCCCAGGATCCTGGGATCAAGCCCTGTATCAAGCTCCCTGCTCCGCTGGGAGCCTGCTTCTTCCTCTCCCACTCCCCCTGCTTGTGTTCCCTCTCTTGCTGGCTGTCTCTCTCTCTGTCAAATAAATAAATAAAATCTTAAAAAAAAAAAAAAGTTTTAATAGAAGAGTCACTATATAAAGCAACTCTGCTATATATCCTCTTCATTTAATATTTGTCTAGTGCCAATGCTGAGATTTTATAAAGGAAAAGTTCACCAAAAATATGAAATGTTCTCTAAGAGAAAATATAAAAAGAAGTGAGAACACAAATATAGAGATGACTTCCTGTTGGAGACACTCTGAAAGACTTCTAGGCGATGGCTGTGAATGAGGCTTTGAAGGACACATGGAGTTTCACTTGGGAAAAAATGAAGATACAGAGAAGGTGACGAGAACAGTCATACAAAAAAGTAATGTCTGGAACACCTACTGAGTCCCAGGTATTGCTCTAGTTGCTAGGGAAGCAACAACGATCAAAACAAAAAACCACTATATCCAAGGAGAGGAGACAGACAATAAATAAGATAATCGAAATATAAGCAATTTAGATAATGAGGACTTAAATAAATGGAGCAAAGAAAGGGTATGTATAAAATTTTAGACTGGGTGGCCTGAGAATGTCTCCTTGAGGAGGTTACATCTGATTAAAGACCTGAAAAAAGGGGATGAGTGTGCCTTGTGGATATATTAGGACAAAAATGCTCTAGGAAAAGAATAAGTGGAAAGGCCCTGATGTGAAAGTATGCCTGCCACGTTCCACAGAGGTGAAACTGGAAAGAAATGAATTAGGTGGAAAAGAATGGGAGATAAGCTTAGAAAGAGGTAAAGAATCCCAGATAATGTGAGGCTTGGTAGGTCATGGGAAAGATTTTTTATTTTACTGAACAATGGAAAGCACTGGAGATTTTTTTTTTTTAAAGATATTTACTTATTTATTTGACAGAGCGAGCGAGCGCATGCGTGCATATAAGCAGCAGGAGCAGCGGGCAGAGGGAGAGGGAGAAGCAGACTCCCCATCGAGCAGGGAGCTGGACGTGGGGCCCAACCCCAGAACCTGGGGATTACGACCTGACCCAAAGGCAGATGCTCAACCGACTGAGCCACCCAGGCGCACCTGGAGATTTTTTAAGATTTTATTTATTCATTTGTAGAGAGCAGGCAAGTCAGAGTGCACATGTGTATGTGAGCAGGGAGAGGGGGAGAATCTGAAGCCGACTCTGTGCTGAGTGTGGAACCAACACAGAGCTCAACCAGTCCTGAAGAATTTTTGAACAGACGGGTAACAGGATCACTCTAGCTCCTATGCTAAAACCAGACTAACAATAGGAGGCTATTCTGTAATCCCTGAAGACAGATGAGGATGGTAGCAGTGAAGGTGACAAGCAGAGGGATTCTATAGATGGATTTTAAAGGGAAGGGCCTACAGGGTATGCTGTTGGATCAAATGTACAAAATGTGAAAGGAAGAGCTGAAGAGGTCGCCAAGGTGCTTGGACTGAGGAAATGAAATGGAAGGTTGGAGTTGCCACTAAAAGGAATGGGAGGTGGAGTGAGGGTGGTGCTTGGAACTCACTGTTGGACAGATTAAGTTTGAAATTCTTCTTGTTTTTTTTTAAGATTCTTTTAATTTATTCATTTGAGAGGCAGAGAGAGAGAGAGAGAAACAGACAGACAGAAAGAGGACAAGCAGGGTAGAGGCAGAGGGAGGAGAAGCAGACTCCCCGCTGAGCTAGGAGCCCAGCGTGGGGCTTGAGTCCAGGACCTGGAGATCATGACCTGAGCCGAAGCCAGACACTTATTAACCATCTGAGCCACCCAGGTGCCCCTAAGTTTGGAATTCTTACTACATATTCAAGTAGGCCTGCTGGATGTTGAGCAGGCAGGCGGATATACAAAAGAATTCAGGAAGGTTTGGGCTAGATATACTTACTACATGTTTCACAGACTCTAAATCAATTGCAACACACACCATTATTTCATGTGCCACCAAAATAAAAGAAGATTGTTAATTAAATTACATGTCATTACTTACATAGATGCATCCCAATTTCAGAAATGTTAAGATTGAAAGAAATGTGGGCTTCAGAACTGATGAAATATAGTAAATTTGGGAGTGATATAAATAATATTTAAAGGTATGAGACTAGATGATATTATCTAGGGAATGCGTATTAGAAAAGGGATACATTTATTAAACTATTGGAGCAATCAAAAAGTGAGAAGCTATGGAGATGAGAAATTAGCAGAGGTTCAGAGGAGGTCCCAATAATATGAGAAGGAAGCTAGAAAATGTGGTGGCCTGGAAGCTAAATGAAGAAAGTGTTAAGAGGATCAGAAAGTGAACAACATTAAATGCTGCTAACAGGTCAAATAAAATGAGAGCCAAGAACTGATGTCTGGAATTAACTACATGGAAGTAACCTGTGACCCTGACAAAACAGTTTTGGTTGAACAGTAGAGATAAATGTCTGACTGGAGCGAGTTCAAGAGCATGGTTTGTTTTTTTNGAGCATTGTTTGTTTTTTTTTTGTTTGTTTGTTTGTTTGTTTTAAAAGGAGAAAAACAGTAATAGGTGGATGGCAAATGTTGTCCAAGTGGGTTATACTGACAGGAGTAATAGGATGTTTGTATGTTGACAGAAATACTCCAGTAGAGAAGGAAACCTGATGATATAAGAAACAGAGGATACTTGACAAGATGATATTAGGAACATGAGAAGGGAGACAGGCCTTAGCTCAGAGGTACAGTTTATCCACTGTTACACAAGGACAGCAGAATATATTGGCACAGATACAGATAAAGGTTGGTGACTGATAGGGTGGTGAACTCGTGGAAGTGCTCTTTTGATTGCTCAGAATGAGCAAAGCACAACAGTGAAAAAAGAAAAACGACTATGTTCTAGGAATATATCCGACCTGGTTTGATTACGTAATTTTGATAGTAAATTCTTTCTTAAGATTGTATTTATTTGAGGGGTGCCTGGGTGGCTCAGTAGTTAAGCGTCTGCCTTCGGCTCAGGGCATGATCCCAGAGTCCTGGGATCGAGACCCACATTAGGCTCCTCCACTGGGAGCCTGCTTCTTCCTCTCCCACTCCCCCTGCTTGTGTTCCCTCTCTCGCTGGCTGTCTCTCTGTCAAATAAATACAATCTTTAAAAAAAAAAAAAAAAAGATTGTATTTATTTGAGAGAGAGAGAAAGGCAGAAAGAGAGCACAAGCAGGGGGAGCAGCAGAGGGAGAAGGAGAAGCAGGCTCCCCGCTGAGCAGGAAGCCCGAAGTGGGCTTGATCCCAGGACCCTAATATCACAACCTGAGCTGAAGGCAGATGCTTAACTGACTTGAGCCACCCAGGCATCCCATTTATAGTAAATTCTATAAAGGTAGATTGATTTAAAAAAATTAAAATTAGAGGGCCCCAAATGCCACTGTCAAGAGTTCCAAACCTTATTAAGTAATGTGGTGTCACTGAAGGTTATGAGCACAGAAATAAGATCAGAGATGTGATTTATCTGCAGCAGTAAGTGGACTGGACTGAAAAAATTAAGAGTAGAGGAAAATGGAAGGCATCCAGTCTCAGGAAAAAGAATAAGGCCCTCACCAATGCAGTATTAACCAGCATGGGATAGAGGGATATTGTGAAAGAACAGACAGATCCTGTTGTCTGAAATGGTGTGTAGAGCAAGTAAAAGGAAAAGATATGAGCTAAGACAAAAGACTCAGGTTTTAAGGGTAGATACCTCAGACAATGGGGTCATTTAACAGAGAGCACAGGAGGAAGAGCTGCTATGGAGTGAAGAAGGATTTGCTTTGAAGAACAGAGAGGAGATAATGAAGAATCTCAGAAAGCATTTGGGAAAGAAGTCTGGAGTGATGAAGAGGTAACAATGATAGAGATATTTGGGAGTATATTTTCTGCAGAGAGTAATACCCAGTGCTGGGAATGAATGACCATAATCAACAGAATGCAAAGAAAACAAAATTCCAAGAACACAACTGGCCTACTCCTTAGTGGGCAGAGAGGGAAGAGTGATCAAAATAAGACAGAAGCAGCACTTAGACAAGACAGAAGGAAACTATGAGAGTACAGAAAGATAAGGTATGAGGAGAGTTTCTATAATGAGGAATTAGTCGACAACATTATCAAATGCTAAAGAGAAATCAAGTAATCTGAGGACTGAGAAGCTGCCTTTGGGATTCGAAACAAGGAAATTACTTGTGAATTTTTTTTTTTTAAGATTTTATTTATTTATTCTACAGAGATAGAGACAGCCAGCGAGAGAGGGAACACAAGCAGGGGGAATGGGAGAGGAGCAGGCTCATAGCGGAGGAGCCTGATGTGGGGCTCGATCCCATAACGCTGGGATCACGCCCTGAGCCGAAGGCAGACGCTTAACCGCTGTGCCACCCAGGCGCCCCTACTTGTGAATGTTAAGAGAATTTTGGCTCTGGAGCAGGAATAAAACACAGGGACAGCAACAGGACACAAGCTAAAATACCTTAGATGTGAAAAATGAAGGTTGGGTGATTTTCAGGTCAAAGGGAAGGAGCAAAAAAGGGTTGGCAACGTGTAAAGATATGTAAGAGAGGATACTTGATGAATGAGTCATTATCATCACAGAGGGGGAGAAAATGGGACCAAGAAAATACAACTAAGGACATAGGCTATAGAAAAAATTAAAGAACTTGTGTTTTGTCAAAACAGATGAGAACAGTAAATACAGCACAATTCGGTGATGTGAGGAAGAGAACACAAAGGATCCCAGATGAATCTATTTCCCTGGTTAAGTGAGCAGTACAGTAAAAAGGTTTTATTTTATTTTTTAAAGATTTTATTTATTTATTTGACAGAGAGACAGCCAGCGAGAGAGGGAACACAGGCAGGGGGAGTGGGAGAGAAAGAAGCAGGCTCCCAGCGGAGGAGCCCGATGTGGGGCTCGATCCCAGAACACCAGGATCACACCCTGAGCCGAAGGCAGATGCCTAACGACTGTGCCACCCAGGCGCCCTGAGTAAAAAGGTTTTAAATAAATATTGGTTGAAGCAATAAAGAGATAGATGGGCAAGGCTGAGGCCAGTAACTTAAATACTGTGTAAAAAGTCTGGAGTAACTACTCTGGGAAATTCTCAAGGAATGTAACAAAAGATAATTAAAAGAATCACTGAGTAGCACTGAGGCACACATAAGACAGTCCATTAATTTCCCTTGGGTTTATTTACCTGGACTAGGGTCAATGTTTGCCAATAGCTCCAAATGGGGTCTTAGTCGGTTCAAATTTGCTGGATCTCCAGTTCGCTGGAGAGCAATTGTTAGTTCCTGAACACTTTGTGCAAAAGAGGCTGGGGTCTGCAACTTAAAAAAGATAAATATTAACTTTCAAAAACCACCTAATCCTTTTAAAGTGAAGATTATTTACAATATTTCAATTGTTTTTGAAATTTATTACATTTAATTTTATCCTCCCACACATTCCAGGCTTTGGCCAGACTGGATTATTGGTGCCTGAGCAAATCCTGTACTTCCCTGCATTCATAGCTTGGCAGATCGTAAACTCTCTTCCTTCTGATAGCACATTCCTCAAATGTGAGACCTTTCTCAATTCCTCAGTTTGGAAGTATATTCTTTCCATCTTATGTTCTTAGAGCACTACATTAGTTTGGCTCTTGGAGTGCTTCCAAATAACTGAAATTTGGAGTCTAGAGATAATGCTATATAATACCAAGAACAATGAAACTGAGCTCAGTCAAAGTGAGTTTGAGTTCTGTTAGAGACCCAAAATCATGACACCAGGTATAAGCTTTACAGACTCAATCTGAAGTTCATCCACTATACGAACTGAATAATTTCAATAAAGTCCATTCCAGCTCAGAAAGAATCTTAAAATGGTTTGGGATTCTCGGAAGCTATCGGGTTGTATATTTTCCTAAAGCTTAATTAAAGACATGCTTTCTTACATTAACTCCCCTAAGAGACCCTACACAGAGGACCTTTAATAGGGGGGAAATGATTAGGTTATGGTAACTAAAGGTTCTTACTTGGAAACATTTAGCTCTCTATGCAGTTTATTAATATAGATGAGAATTTTTCTCCCCTAAAACGTCACTCTTTAAAAGGCAATTCTTTTTAAAAAAAAAAGCATACATTTTAAAAAACATGAAAAATAACCCTTAGAATGCTAACATGCCTTTATTCAATTTTTTCATCCTTGCATGCTTTTTATACACTTATAATCATTTTCAAACTTATGGTCTGGGCTATCATTAATATTATAACAAAAGCATTTTTCTATTGCTAACCATTTTTATTATGAAATATTTCAAAGTGTTTAATATAATGACAACACCCACTGATCTTAATAAAAATATTTCACTGACTTTTTTTTTTAAAGAAACTGAATGTTATTTATCAGTTGAAGAGAGTATCTGTCTTGAAATAATTAATTTTAAAGGCCATATAACCATGTTCTCAGCAGAGAGATAGATAAACTTCTTTAACCGGTTATCTGCTTATTTTTTACTTTATAAATAATGTGGCTATTAACACTTTTGAACTCATAACCTTTTTGAAAGTTTGGATTATTTCCTTAAAATAAGTTCCTGGGAATAGTAAATCCGATCAAAGGGCATGACTATTTTATTCCTATTCACTGACAAATTGTTCCTGAAAAGATTTATAATGTATTTTACAAACCATAAGCAATGTATGGCAATATGTCTCTTTTGCTAATTTAATAGGCAATATTTGTTAATATCAGTTTTAAATGTGTATTTAATTATTATTGGAGCTGAATTCTATCAATTACATATAGTTCTTCTTTGTGAACTGATAATTCATGTTTGTCCATTAATTTAGCATGATTATTTGCTTTTTCATATCACTTTTAATATATTCTCTGTAAGGTCCAACACAGTAGCCATTAGCAATATGTGGCTATTTAGGTTAAAATTAACTAAATAAAATAAAAATGTAGCTCTTCAGTTGCACAGTCACATTCTGGGTGCTAAACAGCGTGGGTGGCTAGTGATCACCATATTAGACAGTGCATATATAGAACATTTTCATTACCACAGAAAGTTATACTGCTCCAGATAATAAAATGCCACATACAATGCAAAGTTTACCAGTCTGTTTTAAGAAGGTCTCTGGATATTAAACTCATGATGTGAGGATACTGTTAACAGGATAAATTATATAGTCTAGTCTACACAAAAAGGTCAACCTCCTTGCAGAATCTTTATAAAAGCAAGCCAAGTTTCTCTTCAGAGGTAGAAAGTTACTCCTTTAACAGACCATTACTAAGGTTTCAATACATTATAATCATTCAGTTGCATAATTTCAGACTTAGGAGTTGCAGGTAAAGTTTGGGCAAAGGTATCTAGAAAAGATTTATAGGACAAAACAAGTAATATACATTATACTGTAAATTCTGTAACGAGCAGTTATAAAACACATTTCCCAATAGTCCTTTGACATCAATACAATACTCATTCAAATAATCCTATCTTGGGAATATCTGGAAAGATTTGGTGGTTAAGAACATGGATTCTAGGGGCGCCTGGGTGGCAAAGCGGTTAGGCGTCTGCCTTCGGCTCAGGGCGCGATCCCGGCGTTGTGGGATCGAGCCCCACATCAGGCTCCTCTGCTATGAGCCTGCTTCTTCCTCTCCCACTCCCCCCTGCTTGTGTTCCCTCTCTCGCTGGCTGTCTCTATCTCTGTTGAATAAATAAATAAAATCTTTAAAAAAAAAAAAAAAAGGAAGAACATGGATTCTAGAGTCAGTATACCCAACTTCAAATCCAGCCCTGTCACTGATTACCTATGTGATCGTGGAGGAATGTACTTAATCTATCTCCCTGGGACAATACAGGGTTATTGAACAGATTAAATGTATTATTTAAAATGACCAGGCACCAGTAAACTCTCAGTAAGTGCTAAATAGTATTATATTTGATCTACCCTTACATCTTGATCTTATTTCTTTGAATTAAATGTGAGTGGACTCTAAAGTATAATCATCTCTCTGGTTATAAGTATTTAAGGTAAAATAGTAAAAGTCAATGCTATTATAGCATATATATTTACATGGTGCTTTAAGACTTTTTTTTATACTTTCATCTATTTCATGTTGAATTACAACAAAGACAATTACAGGATTACTCTAGTTTTAATAGAATTAAATACAGCACTTAGAGCCAGCAACAAACAATGGAGCCTGACCATGTGTACTCTAGTGAACTTTTTATCCTAACAAAGAAGAGATAGAGTAGAAATAAGTTTATCGAAAATTTGATCAAACCTAGAACGATTGGTAACTTATTATATGAAATTACTATGGCTGAGAATCATAAGAAACTTCAATGTATACATTCTCCAGACCACTGAACGGCTGTTACAGGAAGACAATAAAGGCATTTAGAAAATAGGTTTAACTAACACAATGATTAAAACTCAGGGAACAAAACAAGGGAGAGAGGCAACAATAATAGAGATGGAAGATTCTCAAAAGAATGCTAGAATGTGCTGGATAAACTACTGTAACACTAATCAAATCTTTCACGAATGATTTCAATTATAATTTTAAAAAACCCTTATATAAACAAACTGGTATTACTACCTGACAAGCTATGATACTCAGCTACAGATAATGTAATTTATACGAGCCTGACATACAGTACTGACTTAAACATACATTTGTTAAGTAAATTACTAAATTATGAATTACCAAAACTCCAAGATCAGTCCAAGAACTAAGGAACAAAAAAGGGTCTACCTTGTCAATAATTGACTGCATATGAGACTTGTGAGACTGGTCTCCATAAAGCAAAGAGGACCATTGGTCTGGTGCAATTCGTAAGCCTGCTTCCATAGCAATCTGCACTATCTGGGAGTCATGTTCTCGCCGCAGAGCTTCGTAGGTTCTAAATTCTTCTTTTAGCTGCATCAAAGAAGAATCCTCATCACGTTTGGTGACCTAGTAAGACACACATAATCTCATAAGTCAGGTAAGGAACAAAATTGAGTTTATATTTTATATAAGCACATATAGAGAACAGAGAATTTTTAATGTAACACATTTCTTTAAACAATAACGAGATTAAAATGGAACACACTGTTTTGCCTATAAAACATTTCTCCCTTTAAAGATGTCAAAATCTTGTGACTAGGTCTCACGCAAAGAATGAATATATGCTGGAGCAAAATCCCAAGATTGGATAGATCTTAACACATATAGAGAGTTTAAACTGTGTATGTATATATGCATTTTTAAAAAAAGATTTCATTTATTTATTCATTTGACAGAGAGAGACAGCCAGCAAGAGAGTGAACACAAGCAGAGGGAGTGGGAGAGGAAGAAGCTGGCTCCCAGCAGAGGAGCCCGATGCGGGGCTCGATCCCAGGACTCTGGGATCACACCCTGAGCCGAAGACAGACGCTTAACAACTGAGCCACCCAGGCGCCCCTGTATATATGCATTTTTGAAAAGAAGAAAATACTCAAGGGACCTGTCTGGCTCAGCCAGTGCAGCATGTGACTCTTGGTCTCAAGACATGAGTTCAAGCCCCACATTGGATATGGAGCCTACTTCTTTATACATACACACACACACACACACACACACACACACACACACAGAGCAGTGACTTTTAAAAAGCGAAGAAAATATGTAATTTATTCTGGGGGAAAAATCTATATTTCTTCTTCATAACTGTGAATTATTAAACTTGGGCTTGCCTGGCATTGAGTTGGCTGATACACCTAACTGAAAGAGCTTCATTCAGAGGCTGGTATGATTCTAAAGATGATTAATCTGAGCTTAGCTTAACTTTCCATGGAGTTTTGCAGGCTGGGCCACCATCACAAAGTGTAAAATAATAAGGATCTTTCAGTATTTCAGTATATCTTTCAGTAATTAAAATGATTAACCCTTACTGAGCCCTAAGTATGTGCTAGTCAGTGTGTTAACTTATTAACCATCATATTGACATATTAACTTATTTAATTCTCTAAACTTGTTGAGGTAGGTACTACTGTTATTTTTGCTATATTGCTACATTTTGAATCAAGCTGGATTTAGGCCAAAGGCTCAAGAAATCAGAGTCAAATAATTTTTTTAAAAGATTTTATTTATTTGAAATACAGCGTATGAGTGCATAAGCAGGGGGGAGGGGCAGAAGGAGAGGGAAAAAAAAGAAGGCTCTCCACTAAGCAGAGAGCCCAACGCAGGGATCGATCCCAGGACCCTGGGATCACGACTTGAGCCAAAGGCAGACACTTAACCAACTGAGCCACCCAGGTACCCCCAAAGTAAAATAATTAATTCTAGTCCAGGATCCCTTGTATCCGAACATATTTCAGAATATATTTTACCTTGTTAATAACCTTTTGTTCCCATAATGACTCAAATTCCTGTAGTAGAAAATTCCCATTTTTTTCTTTCACCAAAGAAAACTACAGCACAGGTTAGTTAAGACTTCTAAGTCATCTTGATTATATTTTTAAATGTATTTCATTCTTTTTTTTTTTTAAGATTTTATTTATTTATTTGAGAGAGAGAACATGAGGGGGGAAAGGTCAGAGGGAGAAGCAGACTCCCTACTGAGCAGGGAGCCCAATGCGGGACTGAGCCGAAGGCAGCTGAGCCTAAGGCAGTAGCTTAGCCAACTGAGCCACCAGGCGCCCCAAATGTACTTCATTCTTATTTTAAGAAGGTCTAACTTAAATTTTGTTAGATAAGTCCATAAAAGACCAAATAGATTTAAAAAATCAAGAACCAGAGTCACAAAAACAAAATATATTTTGCCACTATTTAAAGGCCAGTCAAAATACCAAATGCATATGTGGATGTATAGAAACATCCTCTCTGGGGCGCCTGGGTGGCACAGCCGTTAAGCATCTGCCTTCGGCTCAGGGTGTGATCCCGGCGTTATGGGATGGAGCCCCACATCAGGCTCCTCCGATATGAGCCTGCTTCTTCCTCTCCCACTCCCCCTGCTTGTGTTCTCTCTCTCGCTGGCTGTCTCTATCTCTGTCGAATAAATAAATTAAATCTTTAAAAAAAAAAAAAAAAGAAACAACCTCTCAATATAGGCTAAACCTTATTAAAACGTAGAATTTTTTTTTTTTAAAGATTTTATTTATTTATGTGACAGAGACAGCCAGCGCTGTCCAGGCGCCCCCGTAGAATGTTTTCTATATGATATACTAGGGTTCCCTGCCTTGGTTCTCAAAACTGTCTTTTAACTAAAAACAGTCGAAGATTTCTAAGAGATGCAATGTCTAAAGTAAGTCCTGGAACTATACTGTACTAAGAAGGATTAGAATTATCCTGGTCTGAAAAGATTTTTCTTTAAAGATTTTATTTACCATGACCTGAGCCAAAGGCAGACGCTTAAGGACTGAGCCACCCAAGCGCCCCTGAAAAGGTTTTTCAAGTGGAAATAAATTAAAGAGATGCTAAAAGGATGCAGCTAGAATACAGCTATATGGACACATACAGCTACAAGGAAGAATGGAAAATGCCTACCAACGTGAGCTTCACAAAGAAAATTAAATAGGTATTGGGATACTTAACAGAAACTCTGCCATTGTGAAAAAAATTTAGGATATGGACCTACTGTGATGAGAGAAGACAAGTCTTTTCATGATGGAGATTGTTGTACATATTACCAGCAAGAGAAGCAAGCATGTAGACAATGAAATAAAGGTAAATAATCATCACCCAAATGAAAAATAATTGGATTTTTACAAATTTCCAGTCTCTTTTTAATTACTATTAATGCTTTTAATTAGGATTAAAAGAGGTTCACTGTGGGTATTCTGGGGTTTTTGGACCCCTTATTATTCTTCATGGGGGAAGGATGGATTTCCTTTTCTTTCCTTTTATTTTTTAAGCTTGCAATATTGTGTCTGTCTGGTGCTGTTATTAGAGAACAAAGAACTTTGGAAGCAGACAGACATTCTGAAGTATATTCCGGATTACACTGTACAATCATGTTATTATAATCATTACAACAAATGTGAGTTATTTGGGGACAATCTGAACTAGCGGGGAGTTATTCTGGCTAGAGTTTCTGACCGTTACAGAGGCACCTAAGGCCAAGGACAGGATTGGGTACAGACCTGGAGTGCACACCTCATTTTCAGCATATATATAATCTGACTCTAGAAAGAAACATAATAATGTGGGCATTTAGTTAGAGCTTTAAAATTTTTTTTAAATTAAATTGGTATGCTTTTGGGGCGCCTGGTTAAGCATCTGCCTTCAGCTCACGTCCTGTGATCGAGCCCCAGGTTGGCCTTTCTGCTCAGCGGGGAGCCTGCTTCTCCCTCTCTCTCTGCCTGCCACCCCCCTTGCGCACTCTCTCTGTCAAATGAATAAATAAAATCTTAAAAAATATATAAATAAATTGGTATGCTTTCCTGTTGATTCTGTAAACCATTCTATCTTTCTCAGGAAATGAAAAAATAAACTATAGTAGACTGTAGGATTTTTTAGTTTTGAGTGTCAGATGAGGGGACATGGTGACCCAGGAATGGATATCCTTGCATTCTGTATGAATTAAAAAAATTTTTAGAGGCATGCCTCCCTGGTCCATGAAGTACTAGTTATGTGTGTGTGTCAGAAGCAAGAAGCCTTGACATTAAGAAGTCAGGAAAACAGGATGAACGATAAATGATACATAGCACAGATATCTGAAGTAGTGCTGATTCAATTCGGGATACAAAACAGTTATGTCCAGCATTACTATATATACTGAAAATGAAATCCAGTTTCATTTGGCAAATGGAATCCAGAACTGTATATGTGGAATTATTGCAGGAGCAAAGAGCAAAAATGAAACTTCTTGCTCCAATTACTCTCTGTTCAGACCAATTCTGCATATAGTCTTGGTGGAAAAATTACACAGCTCATCAGCCTCTTCAAATATAAAAATCTATAAACCTCAGTTTGATCTATGTTGTTCAATATCTAATACACAAAATTTAATATAACAAGATTTAACTTTAATAGGACACCACCTACATTCTTTATTTTTTTTTTTTACATTTTTGAAAATAATTATTGAAATTTTCTGAGGGGCAACTTTATTAAACTCAAAGTTTTACCACTTAAGTTTGGGAAAAAGACAATGTTTCCTTTCAAGCTGAAATCTAAAATTAGTTCATACCTTGAAGCAGGAAGCTCTATAAAGGAGCTGGACAACATGCCCAATGCTAGTTTTAGAGGCCTGAGGAAACCGCGGCTCCAACCTTTGCACCACAAAGAGAACCAATACTTTCCTTGACAAAGCAGAACCATCTTCCAAGGCCAGGAGAACCAGCTTTAGGGCTTCCTCCTGCATTGCTAGGAAAAGTTAGGCAAAACCGAAATTTATCATTTACAAAGATATGGTAAATTTATTTATTAGAAGGGCAATATTTAATAATTTCTGCAGGTACCACTTGATGGCCAACACAACACAGTAAAACATATTCACAGTTATACTTTTCAACCATTTTGGGGCAATTTTATATTCCGCTCTGCATATTTTATTTAAGAAAACAGATTAAAAAATTAATACATTCAAGAAAAACTTCTATCAAATTGAAAACTTTTGACATCGAGAAAAGTTTTACATGCTCTAAAGTGATATGGAAATACCCAAGCCATGATTGTCAAGTGGGATATTTCTTGGTAACGACAAAATACTACAAAGAACTAGGCTTTATACATCACACTTATAGTTCTTAACACAATACTTTCAGAATTACTAGTATAGTAAATATCAAACTTTGATCACATACCTGGTCCAAGGAACTGGCAACCCCTAGCCCTGACTGCTGCCCAAAGATTAGAGGAGAGTTGCTGAGGATTCTGGTGCTGAAGAATGAGTTCCGTAACTGTTCGTTCACCTAAAGATCGAGCTGCTCTCATAGCACGAATCCTGCCTTCTTCTTCCACTAGCTGGCAGTGGACCAGAGTCACCAGCTTCCTCTGCATTGGGCGACTGAGAACACTCTGAGTAGTGCTATTCAGACCCACTCCTTTAAAAGAAAGTAAAAAGTTATTTCTAGGTTTACAATGCAATTTTAAGAGTACAGAAAAACTTCCTCTGAAGGCCTGACTGATTTATGCATACATGAACAGTTCCCAGTTCTGCTAGAATGTTTAAATAATAGATAAAATTATATAAAGCCTAGGGGCGCCTGGGTGGCACAGCGGTTAAGCGTCTGCCTTCGGTTCAGGGCGTGATCCCGGCGTTGTGGGATCAAGCCCCACATCAGGCTCCTCTGCTGGGAGCCTGCTTCTTCCGCCCCCACTCCCCCTGCTTGTGTTCCCTCTCTCGCTGGCTGTCTCTATCTCTGTCAAATAAATAAATAAAATCTTTAAAAAAAATTATATAAAGACTAGTTTGCATTTTAAAAGTATACAAAAGCTGTTATCTCATTTACATATAACACTCATTACGACATTAAATATATCATTATTCATCATAACCATGGAGGAAAAGGAAGAAAAAGCCAGAAAATAATAATTAGTTTAAGACTCAAATCTTGAGGTCATAACAGTTCTGGCATACTATTTCATAATGGTTAATTTTACCTTCCTAATGAAATAATAAGCTATAATGGCAAGGCAGTAAGATCAACTTCCAATTTTACTTCACTCCCTATGGCACACCATATAAAACTGAATAGAATGCAGACAATCCAGAGTTGTCACATGATGGACAGCCCTTCTGAAACCATTAGTATATTCACACTTACTTTTGCAACTCATTCAAATGTTTCCAACATCACATAAACTCTAAATTCACCTATTTGATGTGGCTTGTAATGATATTAGTGTTTGTGGGTTTGATTTATAATAAATAAGTGAATTTCATTAGCATTCACTTATAGCCCACAATTTTTTAAAAAAAATTATTTATTTATGAGGCGCCTGGGTGGCTCAGTTGGTTAAGGGTCTGCCTTTGGCTCAGATCATGATCCTGGAGTCCTGGGATTGAGTGCCACGTCAGGCTCCTTGCTCAGTGGGGAGCCTACTTCTCCCTCTCCTCCCCACTTGTGCTCTTTCTCTCGCTATCTCTGTCGCGCTAATAAATAAATAAAATCTTCTAAAAAATAAATAAAAACAAAATAAAATAAAATATAGATTTATTTTAGAGAGGAGGGGGAGGGACAGAGGGAGAGAGAAACTCAAGTAAACTCTGAGCTGAGCATGAAGCCTGACATGGGGCTCAATCTCATGACCCTGATATCATGACCTGAACTGAAATCAAGAGTTGGACGCTTAACTGACTGCACCACCCAGATGCCCCTATGGCCCACAATTTTTATGATAATAAAAACATCTTTAATAAGCATGTTTAGCATGGATAGTTGCATCCAATTTACCTCGAGCACTGCTGAGTGGTTTCAGGTACAATGCTAATTCTTCGACACATTTCTTGGCTTCCTCATAATGCTTTGTATCTTCAACTCCACTACACAAGGTAATGGGCTGCTGCTCAGGGACCTTGAGGTCAAAAGAAAAAGTATGTATGAGTACTCATTATTAAATGTTTTATCGAGTATATTTTATGCACTGCTACTCTAACTATGGTAACATCAAAACTCCCACTAAATTCACTGAATTCTTCCAAAGGCCTTTTTTATACTAATACATAAAATTTAATGCATTATTTTGGTTTTAAAATAGCTTTACTAAAATATAATTTGTATACCATATAAGTGACACATTTAAGATATACTATTCAACGGTTTTTAGTACATTCATAGTTGTACAACCATAACCACAATTTTAGAACATTTTCATCATCCCTCCAAAGAAGACCATACTCTTTTAAGTCTCCCCTCCCATGTTTCCTCCCAACTCCCCACCAACCACAGGAAAACACTTATCTATTCTCTGTCTCTATGGAGTGAGTTGCCTGTTTTGGACATTTCACATTAACAGAATCACAGAATCATACGATAATTTCCAAAGTGGCTATACTTCTTTTATCCTCATCAGCAATAAATGAGTTCTATTGCTCCACATCCTCACTAGCATTTGGTATTGTCGGTGTTTTGGATTTTAGCTATTCTAACTGGTGTGCAGCAGAATCTGTTGTTTTAATTTGCAATTCGTTAATGACCAAATGAGGTTGAGCAATTTTTCATTTACTCATTTGCCGTCTGTGTATCTTCTTTGGTGAGGTGTCTATTCAGAGCTTTTCCCATTTAAATATTATGTCCTTTTAATTATTGAGTTCTAAAAGTCTTTTACATATCCTAGACCAACTTTCTTTCAGATACGAGTTACAATTATTTTCTCCCATTCTGTGAGATGTTCTTTCACTCCCTGATGGTGTCCTTTGAAGCACAAAGTTTTAAATCTTGATTTAGTTCAACTGATCTTTTTAGTCCTTGTCCTTTTCATGTCATATCTAAAAAAAACAAAAACAAAAACCACTGCCTATTCCAAGGTCATGAAGATTTATACCTGTATTTTCTTTTAAGAGTTCTGTAGTTTTAGCTTTTACACTTAGCCTTTGGTTCGAGTTAGTTTTTGTATATGGTGTGAGGTAGGGGTCTAAACTCATTCTTTTGCGTTTGCATATCCAGTTTTCCCAGCATCATTTGTTGGAAAAACTGTCCTTTCCTCACTGAATGGTCTTGACAACACTGTCAAAAATCATTTCATATATGTGGGTTTATATTTCTGGGCTCTGTTTTATCCCGTTGATCTAAATGTCTGTCTTTATACCAGTAGCACACTGTTTTCATCACTATAGCTTTGCAGTTTCAAAATCTGGAGTGTGATTCTTCCAACTCTGTCCTTTTTCAAGATTGTTTTGGCTATTTGTGGTCCCTTCTGATTCCATATGAATTTTAGGATGGGTTTTTTTGTTGTTGTTTCTACAAAAAGAAAAACCACCATTGGGACTTTGATAGAGTTTGCATTGAATTTGTAGATTGCTTTGGGTAGTACTATGATCTTAAGAATATTAAGTCTGCCAATCCATGAACACACAATGTCTTTCTATTTATTTATGTCTTCTTTAAATTTCTTTCAGCGATGTTTTGTAGTTTTCAGTGCACAAGTCTTTTGCCTCCTCCGCTAAATTTATTCCTAAGTATTTTATTATTGTGATGCTACTGTAAGTGGATTTGTTTTCTTAACTTGCTTTTGGATTGTTCATTGCTAGTGTATAAAAATGCAACTGCTGCGTTGACTTTGTATCCTGCAACTTTGCTTAATTCACTTATGAACTCTAACAGCTTTTTAATGGAAATTTTAGAGTTAAAATAGTGGCTACTATGTATTAAAATGCCCTATCCTTGTTCCTCAAAATGTTAAAAACAGAACTACCCTATAATCCGGCAATTGCACTACTAGGTATTTACCCAAAGGATACAAAAATACAGATTTGAAGGGACATATGCACCCCAATGTTTTACAGCAGTATTATCAACAACAGCCAAACTATGGAGAGAACCCAAATGTCCGTGGACTGATGAATGGATAAAGAGATGCGGCGTATGTGTACACACGTACACACACACACACACACACACACACAGAGAAATATTCAGCCATCAAAAAGAATGAGATCTTGCCATTTGCAATGACATGGATGGAGCCAGAATATATTATACTAAGTGAAATAAGTCAGTCAGAGAAACACATATACCATATGATCTCACTCATATATGAAATTTAAGAAAGAATACATGGGAAGGGGGAAAAGAACAAAAAGAAAGAAGAAACAAGCCATAAGAGACACTTAACTATAAAGAACAAACTGAGGGCTGATGGAGGGATGTGGGTGGGGGGTGGGCTAGATGGGTGATGGATACCAAGCAGGGCACTTGTTATGAGCAGTGGGTGCTGTAAACAACTGATGAATCGCTGAATTCTAATCCAGAAACCAATACTGTACTGCATGTTAACTACTTAAAATTTAAATTAAAAAAATAATAAAATAAAATGCCCTATCCTCAAATATAAACATTAGTTGTTTCAATTAAGATATAACAAGGTCTTACTCATTTTGCAGAAAGAGTTAGTTCATCTTTAGACAATTTTACGAAAAAAAGCAAGCCTTGGTTATTTGCTATTAAGACAGTATATTTCTAAAATTATTATCCCTAATAAGTCTACTTTTACATCATAGTGGGATTTTCAAAATAAAGAGAAATGATTATGAAACAAAAATTAAGTACAAGAAGCAAAAGATCTACTGCACTTTTCCTTTAGACAAATATTTTGTAGTGCTGTTGGTGACCTCACAAGAGAGGTTTATAAATTAGTTTTCCCTTTGAATAAGCTATTCTAGAACTGCTTTCTTCATCTCCAACATATGTAACATCAACCTTTCCTACATTTTAGCAACTTATATCAAGACTGATCTAGAGAACATTAATGTGGACAGATCCAAAGTTCTAGTATATTATTCAGAAAATGATTTATGGCCCCCAGTCACTGAGCCACCATCAAGGACTCAGCAGCCTCCCCCTTGAATCCACTCACTTTCCGACGCTTGGCCCCCGCCCCACCCGCCAGCCTTCTCCAGCCGCCACTTTCCACAGGTCTGCTTTCCAGAACCTCCACTCTTTCGAACCCTTTGCTGATGCAAGTGAAGGTGATGATCCGCTTCCTGCTGGCACTGAGGATTATATCCATGTAAGAGTTCAACAGAGAAATGGCAGGAAGACCCTTACTACTGCCCAAGGGATCGCTGATGATTATAATAAAAAGAAATTAGTGAAGGTGTTTAAGAAGAAATTTGCCTGCAGTGTACTGTAACTGAGCATCTAGAATATGGAGAAGTAATTCAGCTACAGGGTGACCAGCGCAAGACCATATGCCAGTTCCTTGTAGAGACTGGACTGGCTAAGGACTACCAGCTGAAGGTTCATGGGTGTTAAGTGCTTTTGGCTCGCTGAAGCTTAAGTGGGGATTTCCTTGCAATGAGTAGAATTTCCCTTCTGTCCCTTGTCACAAGTTTAAAAACCTCACAGCTTATATAATGTAACTATTGGGGTCTGCTTTTAATTTGGACTAGTGTAACTCTTTCATGCAATTAACTGAAAAGAACCATTAAAAAAAAAAAAGAAAATGGGGGCGCCTGGGTGGCGCAGTCGTTAAGCGTCTGCCTTCGGCTCAGGGCGTGATCCCAGTGTTCTGGGATCGAGCCCCACATCAGGCTCCTCTGCTGAGAGCCTGCTTCTTCCTCTCCCACTCCCCCTGCTTGTGTTCCCTTTCTCGCTGGCTATCTCTCTGTCAAATAAATAAATAAAATCTTAAAAAAAAAAAATAAAAGAAAATGATTTATGGTAGAGAATATGGCATTTCAGACTCACACCATGCAAATTTAGTAAAGAATTACTTAAGTAAATTCGATCTAGCTTTCAAAAACCCGCCTCCCTTGGCTTTGTGAAATCTTCTGAAGATACTGCTAATCTCTAAATTTGAGAATACAGACATTAAATTTTAGATCATTACCATCAGAATTGCTAGACTAACTTTTACATTTAGATACCTAGGGATATTTGCTCCTACTCTAGAAAAATGGTTCCCAAAGGTTATGCTCTATAGTTCTTGTCACCGTTTTCATCTTTCATTTCAATTAGTGTCTACTAAGGAAAACTGTCTGAAGTAGCTTCACTTTTCCTATTAAGTAAAATGCAATGGTTTTATGAGTAATATTTTCCTCAATATTAAAAGGTCTTTGTTACTTATCCTGTTAGGTTTCTCTAGTGATCTGAACTGCTAAGATTGTTGAGAAAGGCTGACCACCAGATTAAATGACTTCCTGTGCTATGACCAAGAACACTGCACTACCGCAATATTTCCCAACACACTGAAATAAAGGATTTGCACAGTACTGAATAGAATTTTATCTATTTAGATAGAAGGCAATGTTGCCCAATTTTAATTCAACAAGTTTCCCTTAGGAGGAAAACACATACACTCAAGAAATTAAAAAGAGTAGTAGTCACCCATCTTACCTGAGCACCCACTAGCTGCAGCAATGCTGAGTTCACGGGGAGGAGCTCAATGTCTGTATTGATAGTGGTCTGGTCAAATGGGCAAGCCTTGCGGTGGAGTTTATTCAGGCACATCTTGCAGACAGTATGGCCACAACCCAAACTGATGGGCTTTCGAATTGTTTCATCGAAAGTCTGAGTGCAAATCGGGCAGGAGAGGAAATCCGTCCATTGTGGAGCTTGTACAGGCATTGTTACTGGAGTTACAATTCACTAACACACACACACAAAATAATCTAAAGCAAAGATTCCACTGGAATCAAAATCTTTGAAAAAAGTTTGTTTTTTTTTTTAAATATCTTCTGTAGATACAGTCAGCACATAGTGTGAAATATAACCTGGGGGAAAAGAAAAGAGAGAGAGAGAAATTAGTGTATCTTCCTTTTCAATTAAATTGTGCATTCACACTCTCCACCTACATCCAACCTTTTATACCACATTTATATCACTATAGTATATTGTTTTGCACCTTTATAGAATTAGAGCCATAACAAAACATATAGTCTCATCCCCTCACTATAGAGATGGGGAGTGGATCCCAGAAAGAAAATTACTTGCCCAAGGTAACAACTGAAGTCAATAATAAAGTTAGATCTAGTATCTAAGTCTCTGAAGTTTATTGAAGTCTATGATTATAATGGAGAATTAGCCTTTTTAAGGCAGTTAGTAATATTATTTCTTGATTTGAACACCAGTTATATCAATCTATTCAGCTGTGAAAATTATCAAGTTCTACGCTGATGATATGTACACTTCTATGCATGTTTTTAAAGAGTTTTTAAAAATTGGCCTAAAGTAAAAACTACCTTAAAATACTTTATCATCAAATTGGGTATGGGTGGGACACCTGGGTGGCTAGGTTGGTTGGGCATCTGCCTTCGGCTGAGGTCATGATCTTAGGGTCCTGGGGATCAAGCCCTGAGTTGGGCTCTCTGCTTGGTGAGGAGCCTGCTTCTCCCTCTCCTCCCTGCTCTTGCTCTCTCTAGCTATCTCTGTCTCTCTCTCAAATAAAGAAAATCTTTAAAAAAATGGGTATGGGTACTGAGATAACAAAGAGTCTGTGGGCTTTTTTAAAGTTTGTTTTTAAGGGTCTTAGATATTAAGAATTTTATTTACAGATAGTTAGCTATCTTTAAGACCCTGGTATGGCCTATTATTTATTGCTATTGTGTGCTGTATATTAGAACAAATGCATAAATTATTTACTTCAAAAGATTTTTTAAATTCTCAAATTTATTAATGACAGAACAATTATAATTCAAATTATAATCAAATTTCATTGCTTACCCTCTGTTTCTGGCAGAGAATAATATCCAAATCGCAAACTCATCAGCTGTGTGTAACCGAAATTCTTTTTATATATAAAATTCAACCTAAAACTTCTAGCACATGTCTTAAACAATACCTACTATACTTACTCTAACTGTAGTTTCTAAAAATGAGAATTGATGCACAGAACAATAAAGTAACAATATTACAAGGTTCTTCAAGATTTGATTATGCTGAAGAGACTACCTACAAAGATGAAAAAAATTATTTAAGCTGTAATTAACTAGGAAAGTAAATCATCTAATTACCTTATTCTTTGAGCATTACATTTAATTCTTGTTTTATTGAAATAACTCAACCTTAAATGCAAGCCCATTATTGATGAGAGCAGTTTCCATCAGGTATGCTAACAATGTATCCACTCATTCAACAAATATTTACTAAGCACTACTATGTGCCAGACTGAATTGTTGGAGAAACAGTGAAACAGCACAGTCCTAATATCTGCCTTCTGAGTAATCTTAGTTCTGTTTGGGTTTTTGCAAAGTGTGCTATAAGATAAATGGATTTTACCAAGTTAATGTCATGTTCAGGATATAAAATTAAAGTTATCTGCATATGTGTTAAAATAGCCCCTGCAAGAACAAGAATGAGTAAATAAATTGCTCACATTTTGATTTCTATACTGTTTTAAAGAAAAAAACTTCCAATAAAATAGATTTAATTAAATAGATTATGAGTAGCTACAAGTAAGCTTATATTAAATTATTACTTCTTAATAAATTGAAACTCTCATCTGGAATGGTAAAAAAGAGAATACAGTATCTAATTACTCTATTCAACTGCAGACTCAAATGCTACATTTGTGTACGGGGTTAAAGAATGCTCCAAAATAAAGGGGAAAGGGGTAAATTTTTAGAAGACATAATACTCAGAAAAGGAAGTAGGAATTAGTCATTAACTGCTTGCTGAACCTGGTTAAATCAATAAAGTACCACCCACATGACTGTGCTATAGATTAACACAGCAATATATATTAATGCCTGCAAAGAATCTGATCTTGTGTTAATCTCTGCAAAGTAGAGTATAATGATCCCTTCCTTTTTATTAGTATGGCCTTGTAGACAACTTAAAATTTGTTAATCATAAAATAAAAAACACAGCACTTTATTCTCTCAAACATTATAAATTATACAAACCCCAAAGGGCACAAAATGTAAATATTTTATTGTACATCATTATAATTTTTACTATTTACACAGCTGTGTGCCACATACTATGCTAAATGCCTTACACAGAGCACTTATAAAAGGTAGATAATTACTGTTATCCCATTCTACAGATTTGGGAAATGGAGGTTTAGAGAGGCTGCATAAGATAAAAAGAAATAGAGCTAAGATATTAAGCCCAGATATTCTGGCACAAAACCCAAACTCTTAACCACATCACCATTCGCAAATTAAATATAAAGAGGGAAGAACTACTTGTGACTTCATTCAAAAACCAATGTCACAAAGCCATCCTAACAGCTATCGACCTCACAGCAATTCTGCTAAACTTATTGCCAAATCTTATGGTCAGGTCATTGTTCTAATCTCATCTGTCTTCTCAATAAGATATGAAACAGATGACTACTAACTCCCTGCTTCTTGAAAGTGTCTATGAAACACATTCCCTTCATCCTTTCTAACTTGCTATGTTTTTGATCTCTTAAACTCCTAAATGGTAGAATCATCAGATCTCTATTTTGAGTTTCCTTTTCTCATCGTTCTTCAGCTAAAATCCTGAAACAGCTTTCTATCAAACTTAGAATAAAATCTGGATTTCTTATTCTGGTTTACAAAACCCTAAATGATATGACCTATAATTCTACTTCAACTTCATTTTCTTTTTTTTTTTTTCCAACTTCATTTTCTAACACTTATCCCCACCACCACAGTACTGCCCAGCTACTCAAGTGAAGCTTGTTCCCACCTTAGTATGTTAGTACGAGGTATTCTCTCTAACCTTTGAGTTGGAAGCCACTCTTTATCACCTAGATGCCACCAAAAATGTAAGTCCTCACTAACCACTTAAAACTCTAAATCACTCTCTGGTCCATCACTATATTTAAATTCTCTATAAAACATTTCCATCATCTATAAGTAGCATTTTCTTTCTTATATTTTTCTCTGTTTACTTAATATCTAACTTCTATATAGATACACAAGAGCTGAGACCTAATCTGTCTTGTTCACTGTGAAAGCTATAGCTCCTCACTACAATTTAGGAACACTAAAAATTTTATGTATAATTTCAGAGAGTTTACAGACCTGTGGAAATCTATTCAGAAATCTCTAAAGTACTTAACTCTAAATTAAGAATTTCTAATCTATATTATTCCTCAATGAGTCTTAAAATTACAAGTAAATATTTGAGATTTATCACATGTCAGACACTGCAATGTGGAAAACAGGTAGAAAATATGGTCAACATCAGTTTTACAGACTTGAAAACTCATGGCTCTCCTACATGATCTCAGATCTGTACTGCCATAACAAATTTTCCAAATTATTCTGTTGTAACAAGAATTGTTTAGGGACACCTGGGTGGCTGAGTTGGTTAAGTGTCTGTCTTCAGCTCAGGTCATGATCGAGTTCTGGGATCGAGCCCCACATTGGGCTCCTTGCTCAGTAGGGAGCCTGTTTCTCCTTCTGCCTGTTGCTCCCCTGCTTGTGCTCTCGCTCGCTCTCCCTCTAGCAAATAAATAAATAAAAATCTTAAAAAAGAATTGTTTAAAATTGAATCATAAAATTTTATTGGTAAAAGACACCTTAAAGATCATCTGGTTCTAGCCTAATTTTTCAAAATGAGACACCTAACATTTACTCTAGCAAATATTAAGCTTTTTCAAATACCTCTTTTCATTTAATCTTTAAAACCCAAAGAGCAGGATGCCTGGGTGGCTCAGTTAAGCGTCTGCGTTCAGCTCATGCCATGATCCAGGGCTCCTGGGATAACGGAGTCCTGCATGGGGCTCTCTGCTCAGTGGGGAGTCTGCTTTTCCTCCTCCTTCTGCCCCGCCCCCCTGATTGTGTGCATGCTCTCTCTCTCCCCCTCTCTCTCAAATAAATAAAATCTTAAAAAAAAAAAAAAAAAAGAAATCATGCCTAGGAACCTTTCTCCATTTCCAGTAACAATTAAACAGTCCATTACTTGCAAAAAAAATTGTTTTATTGGTCTTTACTACGTACCCAGTACTGGGAGATAAAAAACAGTGAACAAGCAAGTCATTCCAAGTCTGCATGGACCTTACATTGTTTCCTTCATTAGCTATGTAAACAATAATGACACAAACTAAGTATGTGATTCCAAGGCATAGAAAATGATATTAAGGTAAAGGTAAAAGACTTATATGTATATAAGTACATATAACAGATAATCTAAACAAATTGGGGTGAGGTTGTATGGGGCATTGTTTTCCTGAGAAAGTGATATTTATGGTAATACCTTAAAGACGAAGAGTAAATAAAAGTTAGCATGCACAGATCCTAGGTAAGGAAAAGCATAACCACAGGCTCTGAGACTAGAGACAATATAGTACAATTAGGAAGCTAGAAAGAAACAACAGGGAAATGAAAAGCAAAGAAGAGAGCAAGAGTAATAGGTAAGAGATGAAAGAATCAGCAAGGGCCAAATAACACAGGATCTTTTATTTTCTATTACTGTACTTGGTCATAATATGAAAAGTAACATGAGGGCACTGAAAGAGGCAGGAAGGATCCCACTTCATTGTTTTTCATACTCCTCAAACTGCATACCATTCTCACGAATCACTGTTCACTGAGATCTCCTTCAAGGCCCAAATTGGAAGGAGAACCTAACACTATGTGATTTCTCTCTTTCACTATTGGGCCCTGAAGCACCTAAATGCTGTTACACCAGCATCATCCCTACTTCAAGAAAACCTGGTATGTAAAAATTCTAATACTGGGAAGAAATAAGTTACAGTGACTATTCGTATTACAGAAAGATAATCTACTTTACCAAGGTATTCATAACAGGATTCTTTTAAAAGGCTAGAAATCTTTGTAATTGAGAAAAATTGAAAATATTCTGCCCAAAATAGGGGAACAGCTAAACAGGGGTACACCTGTACTATAGAAACAGATGGAATAATCAAAAAGAAATTCATGCATCAGAAATAGAAAGGGATCCAAGACATATTGAAGCAAAAACAAAACTTGCCGACCTATGTATGGTATCATTTGTGTTTGAGGAAAAAAATCCTATATATTAGTCTTGGTATTAATGGGTGTAAATGGATGTAAGAAAAAGGTCTGGAAAGGTAACCTAACAAACTTAACAGCAGTTACACAATGGGGCAACTTATAAAATGTATATAATCACAAATTATGTAAGTGCAAATAAATTTGAAAGAATGAAAACAAGAAAAACTAGAGTACATTTGGAACACAGTTCAGGCTATTTCTAAGATAAATTATTATAAGACTAAAACATTATTCCTTATTAAACTGACCATTTTACAAATTTGGATACCCATATCATCAAAGCTTACGAATTCTTTTCAAAATTTAGTAAGGGGGTGCGCCTGGGTGGCACAGCGGTTAAGCGTCTGCCTTCGGCTCAGGGCGTGATCCCGGTGTTATGGGATCGAGCCCCACATCAGGCTCTTCTGCTATGAGCCTGCTTCTTCCTCTCCCATTCCCCCTGCTCGTGTTCCCTCTCTCGCTGGCTGTCTCTATCTCTGTCGAATAAATAAATAAAATCTTTAAAAAAAAAATTTAGTAAAAGTTCTTTTATAACGTCTCTATAATTTACCTGGTTCAAAGAACTAGCACAGTTTATTACTTTTATATATCATTTCATCTCACTTAACCTAGTAAAATGAGGTATATAGTTGCTCATCTCTTACATTTCCTAGTAAAATAGTTCTTAGAGACAACTATAACAAACTTGATAGAATAAACATACAGAATCAGCACCAGGTTCTTCACTAAAAATAAAAGCCTTCTTTTGATCAGAAAGATAGGTATGAAGAGATGGAGGGAAAATAGTATTTTAAAAGCTTGACTTTGCTTGGGAAATTTGATGATTATGAATAATAACTCACTCTTTGGTGATTCTATTTCAGGAACTACAAAATCATGAAGATTTTCTTTTTTTAAAGAGCATCAAAATGTCATTGGTAGTTATTAGATCTAAAACAATTTGCACTTCCTCATTCTTTAAATATCTTTCTCCAGGGGCCCCTGGGTGGCTCAGTCGGTTAAGTGCCTGCCTTTGGCTCTGGTCATGATCCCGGGGTCCCTGGATTGAGCTGGCATCAGACTCCCTGCTTCTCCCTCTCCCTCTGTCTACCACTCTCCCTGCTTGTACTCTCTGTCAAATAAATAAAATCTTTAAAAAAATTAAAAAATAAACATCTTTCTCCGAAGTCATCTTTTTAAACATTCTCCAACCTTTCTCAGAGACAGATGTTTACATCATCTTCAACCACAAAACGTATCTAAACCACACAGGACACAGGCTTAGTGAATGTAATAAACATTCTTTCAGGCAAGAGTAAACATATGAAATAAAATTACTAAAACACCAAATACCAACATCCAAATCCTCTAAGCTTCTTCACAGCAAAGTTCTGTCAGGAAAAAAAAAAAAATCCTAAATAATTCTACTAATCAAAGCACATGTGCTCAAGGCCTCCAGATAAATCATTATGTGTTAAGGGGTGTGCCCAAATCTAGCTCAATAGGAGTAATTCTACTGGAAACTTTCTAATCAGAAAAGCATGAATGATGGTCCTCTTTACTTCTAACAAAACCCAATGAGGGGCTGCTGCTCAATGATGAGAGCAATAGTTAACTTTCCTATCAGTTAAAATAAGGCCAACGCCCCTACATAAATGGCAAATAATAATTTTACTGATCCTAAGTGAAAATACAGAACACACATGATAGTTAAAGAGCAATCAGTCCACCTTGATGAAGGCCCAAATTTTACAGTATCATTTAACTTCCCCAATAATATGCACATTTTTATACCAGGAATAGTGCTCATAGCTACTACAGACAAAATTATGACAGGATGCATGAAAGAGCTTGGTTTTCTGAAAACAAACCATGGGTCAGGCATTACGTTAGGTGTTTTCAGATGCTCTTCTTTTTAAATGTGTACCATAAATCTAAACCACAAAATAAACCACTACCAGCCACCAATATTTGTTAAGTACCAAGTAGGTGCCAGCACTTTCAGTGCTCTATATACAGTATCTAATTAAATAAACGTTCACAGCAATGCTGTAATGCAGCTATTATCTTCATTTTAATGATAAAGAAACCAAAGTACAGAGAAGTACCCAAAGACACCAAACTAGTAAGTGGCAGGACTATGATTCAAACTTGGCCAGCCTAACTCCCAAGCTGGTACTTTTAAATACTATAATTTGTGCCATCTTACAGATGAGAATTAGTAGTCATTAAGGCAGGGGAACTTTTAAGGGTGATGGAAATTTCTAAAACTGAACTGTGGTGATGACTGCACAATTCTGCAAATTTACTAAAATTCATCAAATTATACACTTAAAATAAGTGAATTTTATAACGTGTAAATTATACTTCAATAAAGCTATTAAAATCATCATTGAAGGCTTTTAAATAAGTCTTAGTTTTCAAAATTTTAAATGTAATATTTTAAAAATGCAAAGCCACCTTCAGATCTGTTCTACAAATGCAGCAGTAGCCCTGTTAAAAGCTAAATTATATTGCTTTGAAGATGTCATTGAAATATATTAAAAACTGACATTCAAAAAATTGTTAAAAGTGTATTACCATCTCCTCTACACAGGTTCATTTTATCTGCTTCTGATTTAGAGGGAGAAACAGAGAAATAAAATTCATCAAGTATCTAGTCTGGGCCAGTCACTCCTCTGAGGCATTTTTATGCCCATTTTATAGGTAACACTTAAGCTTCAACAGCATTAAATAACTTGCCTAAAGCTAATAAATTGTGAGCTGAGACCACAACTCAGCTCTTAAGTGAATCTGAAGTATAAGTTGCATTAAGAAAGACATATTAAACAAAACTTTATTGTCCGTAAGAAGAAAATCTTGGATCTCCTCTCTGCCCTATGAGATGAGTTTAACTCTTTATAATTGGTCTTAATTTAATTTGCCATTTCTCTGGAACATTTCCATAGCAACTAATATGCAGGGCAACTTCAGACAACCTTTTTAACCAACTTGAAAAACGAAGCTAAAAGCAAGAAATCAAAACAGAAAGATAAATCAATGAAGACTTATCATAACACTTCTCAGTGTTCTAATTCTCAGCAGAGTATCAATTAATTTACAGATGAAATACTAATCTGAGATTTTTGAGGAGGCTCAAGGTTTTTCCAGCAATAATATCCTGTGAAGAAAGACACTATTTTGATTGTAAAAAAACTCTCTTCCCAAAATATACGAATTTGTAACCCTATACTGTACACAACATTCTAGATATAACTAATGTAATATACTAATGTTAGTACAAATGGACAAATACTTGGGACAGGTATAAAGAGAATGGCTTCTGATTTAGAGGGAGTAAAGCCTGAAAGGCAGAACATGACAAACAACGGTTGAGAAAGCAGCAAAGGGTTGTACTTAGCTGGCTTACTTTCCCAGTGTTCAGAACAACAACAAAAAAAAATTTCTATCTGCAACTTAATGCCAAATTTAGGAGAAGAAACAGTAAGGGAATATAAAACCATTCATGGGGAAGCTGTGTGACCTGAAGTTGAAACAGTGCTCTATAAAGTGAATGACAACTTCTACCTCTATGTACACAGTTTAAAGCTCCAGGTTTCTGTTCTACATAAAGTCATGCATTGTGTGTAAATGTGCTGCACTGAAGAGGACATCACCAGTTATTAAAAGGTGGCAGAAAAGCATCATCTTGAAAGTCCCTGTGAAGTAGTAAGCAGGGAAAACTTACCCATTATAGCAAAACAGCCGAAGGTTATTTTATTTTTTCAGCTTTTACATTAATATTCTGCTGAATGTTACATATACTATACTGTCAAGTAAGTATGTCATCACCATTTAGTGGTATTCCAAACACTGACAACACAAGACCTAATAACCAAAATCGGGCATATTTTGGAATACACTAGGCATTTTAGTTGATCTGTTATCTTGTTAACTGCTTTCAAATTAAATGCACATTTCTGATACTGGTTGTTTTCTTTGTGAATATGGATGTCTCCTTAATTTGGCCTCTTTTCTAAACCACAAAAATAACTCAGTCCCAACACAAAAGGATCCACGAATAATTTTTGGTGACTAGGCCAAATATTTTAACCAGACTTTAAATAGTTTTTCAGATCACGTTTAGAAATCTCTCCTCCTACTACAATAATGGCTCCTTTGGAGAACAGGAAGTTTGTTCCTCCAGTCTGCACAAGTTATTTTGAGGCACAATGACAAATCTGATTGGCAAGTACTCAGTAATCTTGGATGTAGGGGTAAACGCTCACAAGGAAAAGAAAATCTAGCTTGTACCTCATAACTCATATTTCAGACTGTTAATTACAATGAAATTGAGACATTTTGAGAAGCAGCACTAATAATCCGTTTCTTCAACGTATCCCTCTTTACTAGTTCTTTCCCACCCACATGCTTAAATCCTTGTTCGGAAGAACTTAAAAAAACCCACATTTCTATCTCCAACCTGTCTCTAACCTTTAATTAAAAAAAAAAAAAGGGGGCGCCTGGGTGGCACAGTGGTTAAGCGTCTGCCTTCGGCTCAGGGCGTGATCCTGGCGTTCTGGGATCAAGCCCCACGTCAGGCTCCTCTGCTGTGAGCCTGCTTCTTCCTCTCCCACTCCCCCTGCTTGTGTTCCCTCTCTCGCTGGCTGTCTCTATCTCTGTCAAATAAACAAATAAAAATCTTAAAAAAAAAAAAAAAAAAGTTGGGGGCAGTTGCCTGGCTAAGTGGGTGGAGCCTGCAACTCTTGATCTCAGGGTTATGAGTTCAAGCCCCACACTGGGCACAGAGTTTATTTAAAAAAAAAAAAAAAGTCATTCAATCCCCATCCTTATTTTCTTCCTAGGCTCTATTCTTTACTCCCTCACCTTTCGGTATTAAAACTACCACTCTATTCCAATCACTATGTTGAAACAACTCTTAACAAACACATCAATAACCTTCTTCTGAAATTGAACAGTTATATCTCACTCATTATCTTCTTTTTATATAGCATTTAATAATTTTGACCAGTTATTCCTGCAATTTCTGCCCCCTTTTGGTTTCTATAATGGCATACTGTCCAGGTGTTCCACTAATGGCAGGCCACTCCTTGTGTGTCTCTGTTGAGGGCTTCTCCTTCTCTGCCCATCTCTGGAATATATGTGGTTTTACAGAATTCCTTCCTCAATTTTCTCCTCTACCAACTTTCCGTGAGAGATTTTTTTTTTTTAAGATTTTTTTTTTATTTATTTATTCGACAGAGATAGAGACAGCCAGCAAGAGAGGGAACACAAGCAGGGGGAGTGAGAGAGGAAGAAGCAGGCTCATAGCAGAGGAGCCTGATGTGGGGCTCGATCCCATAACACCGGGATCACGCCCTGAGCCGAAGGCAGACGCCCAACCGCTGTGCCACCCAGGCGCCCCTCCGTGAGAGATTTTATCTATTTTTCAGCTTTCAAATACCAACTACATGCTGATGATTTTCAAATCTATGTCTCAGTTCCAACTTCTCTTCTGAATGCCAGCCAGGGCCATATAACCAGTTCGCTACTACCCATCCATGTCCAACTAGTGTCTCAAATCATCTCAACTTTACCAAAAACCTTTTGTTCCTATGTCAATGATCAAGTCACTTACCCAATGACAGAAGCATGGGGAATCATCACTGCTCTTCCCTTTTTCCTCAAACCCTCCCCCCTCAATTAATCAGTCATCATGTCCTATCATTTTATTTTTTCAATGTTTAAAACCTTCCCATTCATTCCCAAAACCTAAATTTAGATTACCAACATCTCTTACCTAGATTACTAGATTTCTTAACTATGGTATCGCTGTTAACAGTATCCCCAATAGAGCAAAGCTAGGCTATAACTAGACTCTAAGTTCCTTAAAATCAGAGAACATCTTGAGGGTTTTTTTTCCCCCTCTCTTGCTATTTTCTCTATGGTTTTAATAGAGAAAAAGCCAGCCAATATACATTAGCAAACCTATCAAGCTGGAGTATTTGTCTTCCCCAACATTAAGTCTCCTGAGCTAATGAAAAGCTAGCTGCTAGGGAAGAAACCTAGGGCCTTACCATCCAGAGTAGCATGCACAGATCACCAAGAATTTGTAAGACTTGAATAACAACACTATGAACCAACTAGACCTTAGAGACATCCAGTGAATACCTAACAACAGCAGAATTCTTTCCAAGTACCTATGGAACATTCCCTAAGACACACCACATGCTAGACCATAAAACAAGTATCAGTACATTTAAGAGGACTGCAATCACAAAAGCTATATTCTCTGAACACAATGGAATGAAATTACAAACCACTAACAGAAAGAAATTTGGGGAACTCACAAACAGGGAAATTAAATAACATACTCCTTTTTAAAAAGATTTTATTTACTTATTTGGGAAAGCGTGAGTGAGAGAGTGAGAGAGAGCATGAGCAGGGGGAGGGACAGCGGGAGCGGGAGAAGCAGACTCCCCACTGAGCAGGGAGCCACCTTGGGGCTTGACCCCAGGACCCTAGGATCATGATCTGAGCTGAAGGCAGACACTTAACAGACTGAACCACCCAGGTGCCCCTAAATAACATACTCCTAAATAACCAGTAAGTCAAAGAAGAAATCAAAAGGGAAATTAGAAAATATTTTGAGATGAATGAAAATGAAGACACACCATACAAAAACTTGTAAGACACAACTAAAACAAGGTTTGGAGAGAAGTTAACTTCTTTAAGTGCCTATATTAAAAAAGAAGAAAAAATAAAATAAAATAAAAAAGAAGAGGAAGGGGTGCCTGGGTGGCTCAGTCTGTTAAGTGTCTGCCTTCAGCTAAGGTCATGATCCTGGGGTCCTCGGATCAAGCCCCTAGTTCTGGCTCCCCACACAGCGGGGAGTCTGCTTCTCTCTCCCACTCCCTCTGCTCCCCCCGCCCCTGCTCGTGCTCTCTCTCTCAGATAAATAAAATCTTTTTAATAAATAAGTAAATAAATAAAAAGAAGAGGGAGGTGAGTGGGGGGGATGGGTGAAATATGTGAAAGGGATTAAGAGTACACTTACCATGATGAGCACTAAGTAACATACAGAACTGTTGAATCACTGTGTTGTATGCCTGAAACTAATATAACACTCTATGTTAGTTATACTGGAATTATTCTGAAAAAAATGGATAAAGCAAAAAATTAAATAAATACATAATAAAAATTAGAAAATTAAAAGGAAGAAAAATCTCAAATCAATAATCTTACTTTCCACCGTAAGGCACTGGGGAGGGAGAAAAGATATCTAACATCAGCAACATAATGACAAATTCTCTGTGGCCAAAATGTAAATTCTGAATTTACATTGGTAGCAAGTGATGCCAATTTTAGACAATTACTCCCCTAAACATTACAAAATAGAAACTTATAAACAGACATCAAAAGCTTAAAATTAAAAATATAAAAATAAATAAATTTTTAAAAAGCTTAAAAATTCAGTATTCTTATACCCCGGACTATTTAATATTAATTAGATTAAGAGGCATACATGCAATCTTAAAAAAATCTTAGTAGTTCCTTTTCCCAATGAACACCCATACACATTTCCATTTTGGAAGAAGGAGATAAGATACCTCAAGGGTTATAAACTCAAATATAAAATCCAGGTTTTTCTTTATTTTAGGCAAACAACTTCTAACATAAGCAAATCAGTCTTAATACATCAAAGCTGGCAAACAGAAAAACCTTCAACTTTACCTTTCAAAGGGCTTCTGGAATACCACTTATTAGCAAGCTATGCTGCTATTCCTATCTTTGAAGTAGATTTCCGTAGGTTCAAGATAAGCAAATGAAGACTTAAAAGGGATGCTAAGTTTTACAATAATAATAGGTTTATTATGGGTTAAAATATTCTAAAAACTTAAAAAGGTCATTATTTTTTAATCATCATAATAACCTTGCAAAATATTATTAGGCGCTTGAGAAAATCAGGGTTAAACCATATTCTCAGGATTCAAAGCCAATAAGGGCTAGTAGAGTTAGATTCCAACCCTGGTATATCTAGCTTTACTATTGTTAAGACTATCTCCTTAGGTTTTTAAATCATTTGTTTTGTTAGTCTGCAAAGATGGCCACAATTCCTCCCTTTGTAATTTGACTCTGCTGCTCTATTAGGAGAGGGGGTCTATTTTCCCCCCTCTTGAATCTGGGTAACCTTGACTTACTTTGAATAGTAGGATGCAGCACAAGTGATGTTGGAGGAGTTTCAGAGCTTAGCCCTCAAGTGACCTTGCAGCTTCTACTCTCACTCTTGGAACATGGTGCCACTATGTGAGGAAGCTTGAACCAGGCCCCAAGGGTGAGACCAAAAGAACAAAGAAAAACTGTCCAAGCTCAGACCCGAGAGCCATCGGCGCCAATCTGAGCTGCCAGATGAGTGAAGCTACATGAGTGGCCTCAGGGGAGACTAGCAACAGGACCACAGAGCTAAATCCTGCCCCAAATGTGACTCGAAAGTATAACCAAATATAGTTATTGTTTTGAGCCACTAAACTTTGGGGTGGTTTGTTACTCCATGATAAATATCTAATAACTGTTTATATAATTAAGACATAACAACCAACATAACATTTATAAATTTCATCATAGCCTTTTGAGAATATAGTAATACCGAATGTATTATTGACACTGGAATTTCAAAGGTTCTCTCAACTGAATTACAACCCTTTAAAAGAATGAATCTATCTATCCTCTTTTTTTAAGGCCCTAAAAATTACTAATATGTTGAAGTACCTTCATACACACAATATGCCTAAATTTAGTTTCTTAATCCTATGGCATAAATTAACAGTAACCAAGGGGAAAAGCATTTAAGTATACCAATGGAACATTTTAAAAGCACAGCATGGACAACAAATCCTTACACAAAACATGTGCCACTTTGGCTCAATTTAAATCCATCCAAAACTTTTTACTATACTCCAACTTAACAGAGTTGTCACCCATGCTAACAATCCTTCATGCTGATGTGCCAGAGAAGCATTAACTCTTAATATTGATAGCTTCATATGCTCTCAAGCTAGATGTTGTTAGTCTTTACTGGTTATAACCTAAAGACAACTTTCCTTAACAACATCACCTTAGTGATGATCTTCAGCAGGTTATACTTATTTTTACCTACCCAAACTATCTTTATATACTCTCCAAATCTATTCCCTCCCCATCCCCAAACTGTGGGATTTGAGTGCCAAGCACTTATAGATTATCTCCTTTAATCCTCCAACAACCTTCTGAGATAGCTATCACCTCTACTTTACTGATGAAGGAAGGAAAGAAAACTGAAAGTTATTCAGCTAACTTAGTGGTCTAGTCATAATTTGAACCCACGTTCGTCCAACTCCAAAGCCTGTACTTTTCCCACTATAATACGTCTTCCAACTTTTGGCACCAGTAATCTGTATTGCATTTATTAATAATTATTTTATTAGTTAGCCAAAAATAAAAATCTAAATTAAATGGTGCCTGTTTTAGGTTTAACCTGAGCATGGTTAGTTTTAAATAAAGTAGATTTAGTACAGGAACCCTGGAACTATCTAAGCCTAGTTCATTCAAAAAAAAAAATTAGGTTATAGCAACTACTATATTTCTTTTGAGGAGAATCACAAGGAACATTTTATTGCAACATTTTACAGAAATAAAGGACTAAAACAGAATATGAATCTTAATTTCATATATATTTTAAGATAATTAAAACATATTGAAGTATGGCAAACATACAGAAAGGCATACAGATCAAGAATGTTCAAGTCAACAAATTATTACAAAGTAAGCATACCTGTACAGTCGACCTGTACAGCTGACCCTTGAACAACACCAGTTTGAACTGCATTGAGTCCACTTACATGACGATTTTTTTTAAAGAGTAACAGCAGAAGCCACAAGGTATTTACTTACAACTTGCCTACCCCAGTCTCCACAGAACAAATCAAAGGCAACTAACACAGAGGTTATGCCTATTGTCCTGAGAACCCAGGGAGACTTGTAGAGGTAGTCAGCAGCCCCTGGGTGCCCTGGCAATGGGGCAGGGCTTCAGGTCACCCCCAGGGTGAAAGGGTTGTGTAGGTGGGGTGGTTGGGTCAAGCACCAGGAGGCTGGCAGGCAGGAGGCTGAGCTGAAGGAGGAACACATCCAGTGCCCTCAACCTCCAATCCTCCAGCCACTCCCCCAACCCAACAGCACCCGGGCTCCAGTGTCCCTGGGAGACCCACTACACTCACATGTGGCCACAACTGCCAATGCTACATGAGTGGCCTCAGGGGAGACTACACAGCAAGGCAGATGGGACAGCTCTACTGCACCTCCAGGCCTCTGCCACAGCCAGCAAGTCACCCAAGAGCTGCCCCTGCTGAGCCAAGGCCACCAAGCTGCAGAAAATTAACATCCCAGGACCAGGCCTGCCCCTGGTACTGCCCCTGTCCTGGCCTGCCTACAGGTGGGACTTTTTCAGTAATACAGGTATTGTACTATAAATGTATAGTATGATTTTCTCAATAACATTTTCTTTTCTCTAGATTTATTTTAAGACTACAGTATATAATGCGTACAACATACAAAATATGTTAATCAACTTTATGTTATTGGTAAGACTTCTGGTCAACAGTAGGCTATTAGTAGTTAAGTTCTGAAGAGTCAAAAGTTATAAGCAGATTTTTGACTACCTGGGGGTTGGCATCCTTAACCCCCATATTGTTTGAGGGGCAACTGTATACTCAAGATATACAACATTACTGGCACCCCAGAAAGTCCTCTCACCATCCCTCCCAATCATTATTCCTTTATTCTTCCTCAAAGGTCACTACTATCCTAACTTCTAATACCATAGATTAGTTTTGCCTGTTTAAAAACTCTATACAGTGTATTCATCAGTATATATTCTTTTGTATTTTGGCTTCTTTCATTTAACATTATATTTGTTAGATTTTTTTTTCTACATTCGTATTTTTAAATTGTTAGAAAACACTCCAGGTTAAACTGGTCACAGAAAACTACCCTTCATAAAGTCATTTTTGAAGCAGTGATGACATTTAGATTTTGACTATCAGCAGATTTCTGGTATTGAACTGAAAGGGACAAAACCAGGTGTCAGTAACAAAACTTGAGAACAAAGAGTCCCCTCTTTACTCCAGAAAACAAAGCAGCATATCTGCCATACTAATAACCCCCACTTCTTTCCTTTTACTTGCTTCTATTCTTTTCCAGGGAGCTTGTGCCTTGGACTTTCTTGGTGGCTACCACAGGGCCACCTGCATTGCTTGAAAAACAATGCAACAAAATAAGAGATATGGATTCATTTTCCAACTTAGAATTATTTCTAGACTGTCATAAAAAAATTCATTTTGAGAAGTTTAAAAAAAATGGACAAACTGCTACATGACTCCAAACACGTAAGCTTATAGATACAATGCATTTTATTTATATATATAAAGCAATTCGGAACAGGTAAATTGTGAAAGAAGGTATTTTGCTGATTCCCAAGTTAGTAGCTACTTTTAGAGAATCTACCGATTTGTTGCTACTATATCAGAATTAAACACAAAACACTTCCTTCAAAATACATAATAATGACCTCCTGGGGACTAAATTCATGCTCAGGTTTGTGTAGTATGTTTATGTGTGATCCAGACAGCAAAGGATAAAAGGTTTCAGAAAGTCTAACTGCTGTGGGTTGCACAATAAACAGACTGCTACTAACATTACACTTTTTGGTAAAAACAGGAAGCTCTGCTTTCTTAACTTAGAGAATTATGATCAGTTTGCCCACTATTCCCCCAATCCTGAACCTTTTCCTCATTTCCCTTTAAGCATTAACCTATGAATTCTCTTATGAAAGGCCTTACTTGATCCAAACCTTATTTAAAACTGATCTCTCAACCCCAACCCCCCTACCACCATACACAAACTGTTGCTTCCCATCTTATTCTTGATTAATTTTTTCTCATAATACTTCTCACCATTCAATATGCTCTTTTAATTGTTTTGTTATAGTGTATACCCACCACTACTAAAATGTAAGCTCCACAAGGACAGGGGTTTTTGTTTGTTTCTAACTTTGAGTACATTCTATGTGCCAGGCACTACTCTAAGTGTTCTACATGCATTATCTCACTTAGACTATTAGATATCATAATGAACCTCTTACATATCATTATAAAGCTTAATTTTAGAGTTGAGGAACTGAAGAACGGATGTTAGGTGATATGCTCAAGGTCACATGGTAACTAAACATATCCCTATTTTTAAACTGGTAATTCCTTCTGTAGTCTTTGCTGCTTTGATGACATTAGTATCCAATTTGACACTCAATGTACAAATCTGGTAATCATCCTAGATTCCATCGTTTTCCACTCTTATTAAAAAAATTTTAGTATCTATTGCATCTATCTATTCCTTTCCATCTCTACTTCCCTAAGGACCCATATTCATTCACTCAAAAGACACTGTAAACCTATGTGCCAGACAGTGTCCTAGGATCTGAAGTTACAGCACTGAAAGAACCCCTACTCTCATAGAACATATAGTCTTCTCACCTGAATCACACAATAACCTTTTAACTGATCTCTGCCTCCAGCTTTGTTCTTGCCTTCCTCTATCCTCCTCACAGTTGCTGGTCATTCACCTGTTTTTCTTCCACCACAATCAATTAAAAAACAACAACAGGCAATAGACTTGAACAAACATTTCACAAAAGAGGATATCCAAATGGCCAACAGGCATACCATATGCCAACTGAAGTTACAGAATAACATTACAGAGGGCGCCTGGGTGGCTCAGTCGGTTAACGTCTGCCTTTGGCTCATGTCATGATCCTGCGGTCCTGGGATGGAGCGCCCCATCCGGCTCCCTTAGTGCGGAACCCGCTTCTCCCTCTCCCTCTGCCCCGCCCCACACTTGTGTGCGCATGCGCTCTCACTCTCACATGAAATCTTAAAAAAAAAAAAAAAGAACAGCATTACACATGAGGGGAATTTAAATTAAAATGACAATGATACCACTCCATATATACCAGAAGGGCTAAATTTTTTAAAAAGATTTATTTTTTTTTTAGAGAGAGCAAGTGAGCATGAATAGGAGGGGCAGAGGGAGAGAGAATCTCAACCAACTCCATGCTGAGCGCAGAGCCCACACGACTCTGAGATCATGACCTGAGCTAAAACCAACTGAGACACCCAGGTGCCCTGGGCTAAAAATTTTAAAACAACAATACAAAAGAGGATATGAGCAGGTGAAATTCTCATACAATGCTGATGGCAGTGTAAGTTGGCACATTTTACTTTGGAAAACTGGCAGTACCTGGTTAGGCCAAACAAAATTCTACCAATGACCCCACAAACTCCATTCCTGGGTATATATACGAGAGAAATGACTAATCATGTCCATCAAAAGCCAAGAATGTTCATAGCAGCTTTATTCACAAAAAGCTCAAAACTAACTGGAAACAACCCAAATATCCAGCTACAGCAGAATGGATAAACTGTGATAAATTCACACATATTGGAATACAATATAGCAATAATAAAAGAAAGATTGATCTGTTACATATAATATGGATGAATTTCACAGATATCATAATGAACAAAGCCAGATACAAATAGTACCTACTGAAGGATTTAATTTATAGAGGAAGGGAAAGGACTACATCATGGATGACTTCATTTAAAAAGAAACAGTCTATGGTGCTAGAGGTCAGAGAATACCTGTTGGAAAAGGTGGGAGGCAGTGGGGAAGGTATTGTCTGGGAAAAAGAAGAAAGAATTCTGAGGTGCTATAAACGCCAGATTATCTTGATCTAGGTAGTGATCTGGTATATCACAAGCATATTATGTAAAAAATCATCAAGACAGACCCCTAAGACATTTTAACTTTTTTTTTTTAAGATTTTATTTATTTAGTTGTGCGTGTGTGAGAGAGAAGGAGCGCACAGAGGGAGAAGCAGACTCCCTGAGATCATGACCTGAGCCGAAGTCAGATGCTAACCGACTGAGCCACATAGGCACCCCCAAGACGTTTTTACTCTTTACTGCATGTATCTTGTATCTCAATTTAAAAAACAAGTAACATCAACAACAATTTCTTCAATGGTGCCTGAAGAGGATCAATTCCAAGTACCTGAACACTCCATAAAGATCTTTAGGATGTGGCCCCCACCGACCTCTCCAATCTTACTTTTCATCACCATCTGCCTCATATTTTATTCTCTACCAACAGAAGTATTAGGGTTTCCTTGCACACAATATATTCTTTTTCACTCTAGGTCTTGTTTGGTTCAAGAATTCCCTAAATCTACAATGTTAAACCTCTACTTATCCCCTAAGTCCCACTTAGTTCAAGAAGCTCTTTCAAGAAATCTTTTTTAGCCCAGCCTGTATTAGGTACTCCTCTGATGTTTCCAATATATTCTATGAGAAAGTCCACATTGTTGTACGCTGCATGGAATATAATATTTGCTCAATAATTGTTGAATGACTGAAAAAAATCACTACTCTGCCTGACTATAACAAGTTTCATATTCCTAAAGATAATGTTGGGACAATTCACATAAAAGATAAAGCTGAATGGCAATGGGACTTAGGACAGCAGATGTATCACCACACAGAGTTAAATTTTTTAATACTGGTACTTAATGTTTAGAAGGAAGTATGCCTCCAAAATTAAGCATATCCTTAAAATTATCTATTAGCTAGGAAAACTAAAAGTGAAGTGGCAGACCAAAAAGGTAAGAATAAAGTGAATCTGAGGGACACCTGGGTGGCTCAGCTGGTTGAGCACCTGCCTTCAGCACACTCAGGTCATGATCCCAAGGTTCTGGGATAGAGGCCCACATCAGGCTCCTTGCTCAGCGGGGAACCTGCTTCTCCCTCTGCTTGCCATTCCCTCTGCTTGTGCATGTGCGCACACGCTCTCTCTCTGACAAGTAAATAAATAAAATCTTCAAAAAAAAAAAGCCAATCTGAAAAAACTATATATCATATGATTCCAATTATACAATATTATATTCCAGAGCACCTGGGTGGCTGAGTTGGTTAAGTGTCCGATTCTTTTTTTTTTTTTAAAGACTTTATTTATTTATTCAACAGAGATAGAGACAGCCAGCGAGAGAGGGAACACAAGCAGGGGAAGTGGGAGAGGAAGAAGCAGGCTCATAGCAGAAGAGCCTGATGTGGGGCTCGATCCCATAATGCCGGGATCACGCCCTGAGCCGAAGGCAGACGCTTAACCGCTGTGCCACCCAGGCGCCCCAAGTGTCCGATTCTTGATCTCAGCTCAGGTCTTAATCTTGGGGTTGTGAATTCAAGCCTTAAACTGGTCTCTACGCTGGGCATGGAGCCTACTTAAAAGAAATTTTTTTAAAATTATATTCCAAATAAACACATGAAAAGATACTTCACATCATAAATCATCAGGAAAATGCAAATTAAAACGTCATACCACTACACACTCAGTGGAATGGCCAAAATCTGGAACACAGACAACACCAAGTGGTGACAAAGATGTGGAACAACAGGATCTCTCATTCAGTGTTGGTAGGAATGCAAAATGGGACATCCACTTTGGAAAACAGTCTGGTGGTTTCTTACAAACTAAACACACTCTTACAATACAATCAAGCAGTCACTCTCCTCACTATTTACCCAGAGCAGTTGAACCCTTATGACTACAAAAAACCTGTAAATGGATATTTAGAGCAGCTTCATTCATAACTGCCAAAACTTGGAAGCAACCAAGATGTCCTTCAGTATACATAAACTGTGCTATATACGACAATGGAGTATTATTCAGTGTTAAAAAGAAATGAGCTATCAAGCTATGAAAAAACATGGACAAAACTTAAATGCATTGCTAAAAGAAAGAAGCCATCTGAAAAGGCTACCTACTGTATATACGATTCCAACTCCAGGACACTATGGAAAAGGCAAAACTAGGGAGACAATAAAAAGATCACTTGTTGCTAGGAGTTGGCATGAGGAGAGATGAATAGGCAAAAGACAGAGGATTTTTTGGATAATGAAAATAGTCTGTATGAAACTATAATTGTGAATACTTGTCATTATATATTTGTCCAAACCCACAGAATGTACCACACTGAGAATGAGCCCTCTGTAAACTATGGACTTCAAGTAGCAATGTAGATTCATCAATCCTTTTTTTGGTAATAAATGTACCACTCTGGTGGCGGATGCTGATAATGGATGAGACTGTGCATATGTGGGAGCAGGGAGTGTATGGGAAATCTCAGTACCTTCTTCTCAATTTTGCTGAAAATCTAAAACTGCTCTAAAAACAGTCTTTTAAAAACAAAAAGAATTTTAGAAAATCAACAATTGAACCTGAAATCTTTCCTAAATATGGAGAATATATTGACAGGATTTTACTCCCTACTTCCTTCCCCTCCACCCCCCTTACCACTTTGTCATTATGCACCTAAGAAGCTGTTGAGTTCTATCCTGACACTGAGTACAATGAATTAACTAACGCATGTCAATCATTAGGAAACTAGGTGCTACTACTTCAACATTCAATGATGCTTTCATAAAAATATTCTCTAGTCTGGCCTTTGGGATATTCTGAGTTGCTCTTAAATGCATTTAGAGATCTATCTACTCTAAGGACTTTTTTATTTCGCAAAACCATCTTTTTTTAATAGCAGTAGAAAGAAAATAAATTGGCCTTCTGTGCTCTTACGAACAGGTTTTCATCAACTGCAGACCTACAGACCTATCATAATAAAATCGCACTTCTGAAAAAATTGACTCAGATAATGAGTCAATCCATAAAACCTACAACTCAATTTTTCTAAATATATGGAGAACCTTACATTTATCTCTTAAGTCGCTGATAAATTTAAAGAAAAGCTAAATTCAAGCAAAGAATGTTTAATCAAAACAGTTCAAAAACGTCTTTCAATGGGGTCATTAACGTAAAATTTGACATATAAAATCCGGGTTTTAAAAAAGTAATTATAGGGAAAGCATTTCAAAAGGAAGGTTAAAATCAAAGGTTTTTTTTTTTTTTTCAAGTACAGCACTTAAATATGGAAGACTACTACTCTTTAACAGAATGTCTCCATAAAAATGGACTGTTTAGCAAGCATGACCAGTATACAGAGAAGGTCAAATCATGACCAAACACAATATGGCTACTTTCAGCAAAAGTAGAGGTACAGCTTATCTATTAAAAGAAAAAAAAAAGGCAAAAGAGACTGACAAAAGGTTCTCCATTTTTCAAGCTCTGGAAACTTCAACATGGTGAGTTAAGGAAGATACAAATTCACGTGGTGACCAATTTGGATTTTACAGATTAAAATGTAGCTTGAATACAATCTAAGTGTAAACCCAAGTGCCAAGAGAGAATGCTGGATGCCAGTAATGTTCAGTTAAATTCTATTCACCCTCACCAGCCAACTCATATCAGTCCTGGAAATTAATTTTTGTTATCTAAAATGACTCATACTCAAAAATATTTTTCCATCATAACTGAATTATAGAAAGAAATCTGCTAAATGGGATAATTTTCTTCAAATAAGATTCTAATTATTTAAAGAGTAAGAATAATATAACTATTAAATCTACAGTTTTCATCTATAAATACACTATTTAAAATTAGATAGTATATAATCAAATGGTCCCTAATGACCTCTTCGAAAGTGATTTTAACTTCAAACACGACTGTAAAGGCAACCTAATTAGTGGGGAGCCCAAGAGAGAACTAGGATAAGGAGATCTAGATTCTAATCTCAATACTGCCATTTATTAGCTCTGATATACCCTTGATAAATATGGTTGAAAGGTTCAGAGAAAAACAAGAAAAGATTTTAGGAACACTGAAAAATGGAGTAAGATGATACTCTAATAAGAAATCAAGGAAACCATTAATGGATGATATTTATTTGGTAAGGCTGTTTTTTTCAGGGAGTAAATTTATTACGTAAAGTTCAGGCCTGCCAGCAACACAAGCAACAAAGCATTGAAAATGTACGCTTGAGGACAAACTGAGATCATGTAAAGAGGTAAGTTTTCCATGAGAGTGAACATAAAACAGAGAACTGGACCTTGGGAGGATAGTTTACATCAGCACTCTTCACTAAAACTTCCTGAGATGTTGAAAATGTCGTCTTCGGTTTCCAGTATGGTAGCCAGGAGCCACATGTGGTTATTGAACCACTGAAATGTGGCTGGTGCAACTGAGGATCTAAATTTTAAATTTTATTTGATTTTAATTAATTAAAATTTAAACTTATCCATAAAATGGAATATTATTTAGTAGTAAAAAGAAACATGCTAGGGACCTGGGTGGCTCAGTCAGTTAAGTGTCTGCCTTCAGCTCAGGTCATGCATGATCCCAGTGCCCTGGGATCGAGTCCCGCATGGGCTACTTGCTGAGTGGGGAGCCTGCTTCTCCCTCTGCCTGCCGCTCCCCCTGCTTGTACGCACTCTGACAAATAATTAAATAAATAAAATCATTAAAAAAAAAGAAAAGAAATGAGCTATTAAGCCACAAAAAGACATAGAAGAATCTTAAATGTTACACTGCTAAGTGAAAGAAGACAATCTCACTCATAAAACTATACAGTACAAAATGTGAATCCTAATATAAACTATGGAACTTAGTTAATAACAATTTATCAACACTGGGTCATTATAACAAATGTACCACACTAACACAAGACGTTAACAGAAGTAACCATGAGAGGAAGGTGTATATGAAAATTCTGTATCTTCAGGACAATTTTCTATAAGCCTAAAACTGCTCTAAAAAATTAAGTCTATTAAAAATTTTAAATTTAAGTAGCCATTTGTAACTAGTGGCTGGTACTGAATAGGGCAGATCCATATCAATGAAAGGCTGATGTGGGAAGAAAATGAGAATGTATCTCATTCCTGACCACTACCTTCAAAAGTACACATACAGGAGGACCTGGCTGGTACAAGCAGTACAGCATCTGACTCTTGATCTCAGGGTTGTGAGTTCAAGCCCCACACTGGGTGTGGAGGTTACTTCAAAATAACAGCTTAAAAAAAAAAAAAAGTACACATACATTTAATCCTGAATCACACAAACTTTATATGCAGCTTCAGTAACAAAACGATTTCAAATAGTCTAGAGGAGTTGCTTTCTAAAATGATTTTTGTTAAACAGAATTTAAAGAGGAAAATAACATTTACTGAATGAGTACTAGGTATCAGGTACTATACTGAAGATGTATGTTTATCTCATTTAAACTTCAAAACAAATCTTTATTTTTTTTTAAGATTTTATTTATTTATTTATTTGAGAGAGAGAGAGAGCGAGCAAGCACGCATGCAGATGTGTATGCCAGCAGCAGGGAGGTGCAGAGGGAGAGGGAGAGGGAGAGAGAAAATCTCAAGCAGGCTCCACACCCAGCTCGGAGCCTGAGGTGGGGGGAGGACTCCGTCTCAGGACCCTGAGATCATGACCTGAGCCAAAATCAAGAGTCAGTTGCTGAACTGACTGAGCCACCCAGGCGCCCCCAAAACAAGTCTTTATTTATTTATNATTAACATCTTTAAATGAGGTGATGTTTAGAGATCTATGCTTAAAAATATGGCTTAGTGGAAGATTTGTGAATGAAATAGGATTATTGCATTCTTAGCTTTATTATAGAACAGTATTTTATCTATCCAGGTCCCAGTTCAGAATAAGAAGTATACAAAAAGTCATCTGCACTAAGGTGCTGATTTAGGAGCTCTCTTTGTACATAATTCTAATAAATTTGATTATCTGTTCTCTAATCCCACATCAGATTAAATGGTGTAAATTAGCTGTGGGAGTAGAGAGGCTTTATAGGTAAAAGAGTCAGCAAGGAGGGGTGACAGAAATAAAAAACATGTTAGCTTGGGGACCATTTAATGTAGGGACAACACCTCATTAGACTCTGAGTGTCATTATTTAATTACTGTGCTATATAACCTAGTCCTGTTTTATTTTTATTTATTTATTTTTTAAAGATTTTTTATTTATTTTTTTGACAGAGACAGAGACAGCCAGCGAGAGAGGGAACACAAGCAGGGGGAGTGGGAGAGGAAGAAGCAGGCTCATAGCAGAGGAGCCTGATGTGGGGCTCGATCCCATAACGCCAGGATCACGCCCTGAGCCGAAGGCAGACGCATATGTTTTTTAAAAACAGGACTAGGTTGGGGCGCCTGGGTGGCAGCGGTTAGGCGTCTGCCTTCGGCTCAGGGCGTGATCCTGGCCTTATGGGATCGAGCCCCACATCAGGCTCCTCTGCTATGAGCCTGCTTCTTCCTCTCCCACTCCCCCTGCTTGTGTTCCCTCTCTCGCTGGCTGTCTCTGTCTCTGTCAAAAAAATAAATAAAAAATCTTTAAAAAATAAATAAATAAAAATAAAACAGGACTAGGTTATATAGCACAGTAATTAAATAATGACACTCAGAGTCTAATGAGGTGTTGTCCCTACATTAAATGGTCCCCAAGCTAACATGTTTTTTATTTCTGTCACCCCTCCTTGCTGACTCTTTTACCTATAAAGCCTCTCTACTCCCACAGCTAATTTACACCATTTAATCTGATGTGGGATTAGAGAACAGATAATCAAATTTATTAGAATTATGTACAAAGAGAGCTCCTAAATCAGCACCTTAGTGCAGATGACTTTTTGTATACTTCTTATTCTGAACTGGGACCTGGATAGATAAAATACTGTTCTATAATAAAGCTAAGAATGCAATAATCCTATTTCATTCACAAATCTTCCACTAAGCCATATTTTTAAGCATAGATCTCTAAACATCACCTCATTTAAAGATGTTAATGATTAAATGTATTGGGGTTTTTTTTTAAAGATTTTATTTCAGAGAGGAGCACATGTGTGTACATGTGCATGCGGCACATATAGGTGGGGAGGGACGGAGTGGGAGAGAGAGGGATAAAGAATCTGAAGCAAACTCCACACTGAGCGTGGAACCACACGGGCTCAATCCCAGGACTGCGAGAGCGTTACCTGAGCCAAAACCAAGAGTCTGACGCTTAACTGACTGAGTCACCAAGGCACCCCAATGATTAAGTCTATTTATTTAGTACACTAGTTTTCCAATGTTACTATAAAAATTTAATGAGGTATATATAAAAAAACAGAAATATTTACAAAGAGTTAATACTTTTCTGAAAAAAGTCCCCCTATTAAAGAAAAAAAGCACTGAGTTGTAAGTATTCTTAAGTAATTCTTTCTCATCACTTTTTAAGTTGTTCTTATAACTAAGTTTTCCCTAAAAAGGGTAATATTAGTAAGGTGACTTTTTATATGCCCTTCTGGTCCAAGATTATGGCCAGAGGGGTATCACAGTCACCAAGAATAATCTGGAGGTTGCTAAGGGCTTGTTTTAAAGTGTTTTCAAGTCTGATGGAGAACTCTGACATTCGGAAACAACTAAGAAAATATGAATATTTAAAATCACGTTTAAAGAAAGGGGAGAGGGAGAGTAATATCAAAATTTAAAATTTTCTTCCCCACTTACATCTCCTGTAACTCATTACAAATCTTTACTAGTAACATGAAATCTGTTTTGCACTTATCACCATAAACTTTAAGATTTCAATTTAATTGGGGGGGTACCAATATGAATTTAAGATAAGGGTAAAATAGTATTTCCAAAGCCCTAAATCGAAACGTCAAATTAAGCAATTCTAAATTTACAGAAATCTGGGACACTTGGTTGGGTCAGTCAGAAGAGCATGCAACTCTTGATCCTGGGTATAGAGATTATTAAAAAGAAAAAAAAATTTTTTTAAAAAGGGTGCCTGGCTGGCTCGGTGGGTAGAGTGAGTAACCTGATCCTGGGGTTTTGAGTTCAAGCCCCATGTTGGGTGTAGAGATTACTTAAAAATAAATAAATAAAATGAATAAATTTTCAGAAATCTAACTTTATTACAAATTATTCCAGAAAGAAAAGAAGCCTAATAGTTTTCTCTCTCAATCCATGAACTAACCAAGCAAAAAAAGCTACAGATAAATTGTTTCCGTAACACCCTCCGTGCTTTTTGGAGGGAGTCAGGTAGAGAGCCAAAATCTAGGCTAAATCTTATTCAACATGTGATTAAAAGCAGAGTATTAGGCAAATTACAACTCTAAATATTCTCAAACATTAGCTGAGTAAAATAATTATAAAGTCAGATTCATAAAGATCAAAGAATTTCAACCTAACAATCATTTTCCAATACAATCTCAAATAAGTCCTGTCTGTTAACATTCCAAGTGTCTTCTACACACTAAGAAAAAAGGGGGGAAGAGAAACCAAAAAGACAAACAAGTTGTAGAGAGCAAACTAAGTATTAGTTGCTCATATTTGTATATAACATTATAATTTAGTATATAACATTATAATTTAGTTAATTCCCATAACCCAATAAGGAAATATAAATGAGTCTGATAGTTTGAGTAGAACTCCTTTGGAATGATCAAAACTAGAACTGCAAACTGCTGTGACTTTCAACTTTTCTTCCATAAAGAGTCCCTGGCAGTCTGCCTACTGTACTCAAGAAAAGCATGCAAAGAATGAGGTGGTTTTTGATTCCTAACAATCATATCCCAAAATTTTTCCTGCAATTTTAATTATACACAGTACTGCTCCTTAATTTTGACTCAGTATAATTTTAAGTTAATTCCACAGAGACAGAAAGTAGAATAGTGGATGCTAGGGACCAGGGGGAGGAGAAATGGGGAGTAACTTCCTAATGGGTACAGTTTCCTTTGGGGGTGATAAAAGAGTTTTGGAATTAGAAAGTGGTGTTTGGGGGCGCCTGGGTGGCACAGCGGTTAGGCGTCTGCCTTCGGCTCAGGGCGTGATCCCGGCGTTGTGGGATCGAGCCCCACATCAGGCTCTTCCTGTATGAGCCTGCTTCTTCCTCTCCCACTCCCCCTGCTTGTGTTCCCTCTCTTGCTGGCTGTCTCTATCTCTTTTGAATAAAGAAATTTAAAAATCTTTAAAAAAAAAAAAAAAAGAAAGTGGTGTTTGCACAACATTGTGAATATACTACTGAACTACTTACTTTAAAATTACTAGTTTTATGTTAAATGACCTGAACCTTAACTAAAAAATTGTTTATGTTAAGATATATATTAAACTCTCTCTCTCTAATGACCCCTTTAGAAGTCTTCTTCAAAAACACTACCATGTTCAAACACTATTTAGATCTTAGAGATTTTTAGATGCATTACAAGTTAAATTATTACCATATATGCACAGTAATAATCAGTGAGATGAGTACTGACGTCAGTGCTAAAATGCTTAACAGCAAAATACTGCTGACATATGACATATATTTGTTAATAATCTCAAAGAAAAACATAAATGAACCTTAAAATATTTTTTCCTCTATGGCAGGTCACAATTTCAGTCAGCTCAACTGTGCATGAAAGGTCAACTCAAATTTTTTACTAGAATTCTTTTCCTAAACCTCAACCGATTAAGGAAACACTGTGAACTAATAAGAAGTGTCTAATATTACACAAAGGGTAAACAAGAATATTATATAAGAAATGAACAGGCACAAGTCTGACCAATAATGGCTATAAATAAATATGCTAAAGTTAACTGTCTTGTGGACAGAGGGCATCATTACTTAGTAAACTGCCCACTTAAAAATATATATCATCTATTTAAGAAGCTATGGAATAAGAAAAATTCCTTTGTATTATGCCAGACAAAATCAATCTTAGGGCGTAACAACCTCCAAAGCTAGCCCAAATCCAGCCTAGACTCCAGGATTAAAAAAGAGAAGGAGGTCTTCAAGAGCGTCCTACAAGAACGGGCTGATCTGGAAATCTACTGTGACCGTTTTGATGCAGGCCAATGTGAGAATTTAAATCCATCTGAATCTAATCCCGAAGAATACCTGAACTCCTGAGCGTTGACAGGGCCAAAACTAAACCAGGTCAATATACCCTGCCAAAGAACATCTTGCTCCGAGGTATCCACCAAACAAGGATCATTTATCAGTGTATTCTTCACCTTGTGGAGTGCAAACCACTCTCAAGATATATCCAAGGGTAGACTGATTAGACCCCCATAAAATTCCATTTCAAATCCCAAGATCTAGGGATAAAAAATGGTGAATTCTAAATGGTTTATGGCTTTAAAAAATTATAAATGAAGAATTTCAAATGTTAGCTGACCCAGCTTGAACATACCCGAATGTTACTAAATTTTAAATTTCCATGAAGTATTTCAAAGGCACAATTTAGTAACTGTTTACAAAGCAAATTAAAGCCTGAAACCATTACAGCAAAACCATAAATCTGTCCTATGTAAATGGTATGAGTTTCTAGATCAACAGCATTTATATTTGCTAAAAGCAAAAGTGTTTCATTTGTAATTCACATGAATACTTTCTCAAACTTATAAGTGAATATTTTTGGCAGTGTATAAATAATGTTAATAGAAAGGTATTAGAGCTAAAGGCAAGTACAGTATTACAAAGCATAGCTCCAGATCAAAACAAGGAATCTGTCAACACAGGAAAGGCTTCAAAGTTAAACCTTGAGACACATGGTGGCAGTAGTAAAGCATCTAATTTGTGCCACAAGACCCGGGTTTGAGTAAGCTCTTTCACCTATTAATTATGTGGCTTTTTTGCTACTTACATAGCTTCTCCTAGCCTCAAATTCTTCACATATAAAGTGAGAACAATACCACCAATATTACAGCCCAAATACAAGGATTAAATGAGAATGTTTTAGATGCTTTGAAAAACTGTAAATTTTTTATGTACAAAAAATGCTTTCAAATATCTTCAAGTAAACAAAATACATATTAACTTTTAATATTACCAAGAAAATGCACATCTAATTCTTAAGCTATGGTTCCAAAACCTTACAAGGAAATTCTTAAATATTACTTAAGAAACTGAAATTATCAGAATAAATACTTATAACAATGCAGGGATCATATCTTAAAACAGTTCTGACACCTATTCAAACCAGAGCTCTCTAAAAGATTTTTCAGTACTGAACAGAAATAGGGACCCAGACCCAACCCATAAATTGTTGGGTCAACATCCAATTTCAAATACAAAACCTTAACATTTAAAAATCTTTTGTTTTGGGGACGCCTGGGTGGCTCAGTAGGTTAAGCGTCTGCCTTTGGCTCAGGTCATGATCTCAGGGTCCTGGGATCAGGGTCCTCAATCCGGCTCCCTGCTCAGCCAGTTGTCTGCTTCTCTCTCTGCCTGCGTTCCCCCACTTGTGCTCACTCTGACAAATAAATAAATAAATAACATACTTTTTAAAATAAAAAAAATTTTGTTTTTCAGGAAAATGATATTAAGTATGAGGCAAATTAGTCCTTCACACAACAAGATGAGATTTTTTTTTTCATAACAAAGCAAACTAACCACTTACAATTTTCAAACTTGTACATTCTAATAGGTTTAGGGTCACAAATAAATATAAGCATCATGATAGGCAAGATAGACTTTACTTGCATTTTATGCTCACCCAACAAAATTAAGCATAAAAAAAAATTATGGAATTGAGCGCTTAAAAAAAAAAAAAGGGTCCTTTCTGAAACTATTCCCTGAAAATTCACATTAGCTGGAGCCATGTGAAAGTTGTTCTTTCCCCATACTTTAAAGTCAAAACACCCACATTATTTATGCTAGGAATAAAATGAAAGTTATTCATATTTCCCCACTATACTTGATAGTTCAACCTCCACATTTGTTCGATTGTTAGCGTACTTACTGTCAATTCTCTTGAAAGAATTACAGACTAGCTCCACCCATTAAATTTCACATAACCTAAAAATGCTTCGAATTACAACACAGACAATTCTAAGTAGAAATTTACCCTAAAAATGGATGAAACATATTAACTGGCATCTTCTCTGCACAGGTCAATCTTCCTTTTAAGAACACAAACTAGACGGACCACGCAAATGAATGTTAAATAGTAGAAAGCAATCTTCGTGGATGCATCCAAACAACTTTAATATAAATTTCTGCACACCTAGGTAGAAACTGGAATAGAAATAACTTGAATCATTCCCCCCGCCCCCACTTGGAAATGGACGAGGTAGATGTCTCAAAAAATTAAATTTAGGAGTAGTCGCAGTGAACTGAAGTTACAGGCACTACTACCGGAGGGCAAATGCGGTAAAAGAGCTGCCTCTCCAAAAGCCTAAACATTCAAAAGAGAACGGTCGTTTCTAGTTTTGAAAGTTACAAAAAAGTTTTGAAATCTTACTGAAATCTGCTTTAGAAATCAAATACCAAACTCAAAGGAAAGGTTAGTCTTAAATTACTGAAAGGCAAAAACTAGAACATAAGACAGGACACAAGAAGTTCTAGCCTGCAGATGAACCACTTCCCTCCTGAAGAAATGCTTCGTTAGGTCCATTCTGGGTTAATGTTGTTGTTTCTTATACGGCACATTAATAATTCAAAACGGTTCGTTTAAAGAAAAGTTCTATTCAAACACTACAATTTGTCTTCGCGTTGCCAGTTAGTGGCTTTGTTTCCAGTTTCATGGACTATTCTGGGATGTCAAGAGTTATATTATTACTGCTCCAAAAGAGCCCTTGTTTCACCCTCACCGGGGCCGTGGGCATAACTGACGTTTAGAGAGAACTGGTGCCAAGATATGTTTTAAGAAGAACATCCCTTAGCCCTCCATCCCTCCCCATCCCTTACCGATAATCGCGTTTTACCTTGTATGTTTTTTGCTGCTGCACTTATTTTTTTTTTTTTTTAAAGACACTCGCTTACACAATTTCCCTATCGCCATCAGGAAGAAAGAAGACCATCTGGCTCTATCTCCAGGAGCTCCAGGGAAACAGACACAGTAAAACCCACCGGACCGAGGAAGGGGAGGGCTTAAGGGTCCGGGAAGGGAGCAGCCCTGAGGTGCAGGAGCAGCCCGAGTGCAGGGACGCGGAGGCGGTGCCAGTTTACGGACGCCTTCACCTCCCCACCCCCACAGACCCGGAGTCCAAAAAGCATTTCCTGCGCGCACCCTCCAGCAGCCGAGGCCCTCGGAGTAACCGCCGAGCCGGGCGGCCTTCTGGCCCCCTCCCTCCGGTCGAAGTCTCCCGCGCCCTCCCCTCATCCGGGGCGGCGTCCGCACGTCCCCACGTCCTACGCACCCCAGCAGGCCCTCTCGGCCGCGCTCCAAGGCCTAAGGCCTAGGGACGCCGGACGCTGACAAGCCCCTCCGCCGCCGGCGGGGCTGAGGCCGGGGGGGGGGGTGGCGGCGGCCGCTACCGG